>NC_135552.1:27519680-27542180 GCF_964340395.1 Glandiceps talaboti
TATTATTATCGTTTTATATCTTGTGCGCAGGTAAAATGGCGTGATTTCATGAGTTTTTCACACCAACATTTGGCTTCGATTCAGTGATAAGCAAGTATTCTATGGTCACCGTCTTTGTTTCTATGGTGACAGCTCACCGAAATTGTCTGACACCAGGTAATATGAAAGCTATAAACGTTTATTATACGAAAACATGGATGATTAATTTTCAAGCAATAACATTAACTCTTGGTGCATAGAAAGAGGTATCTAGAGAATAGCACGACGATTTGGCGACAAAAGTGAATCTTTAAAGCCAGCAGACTATTTCGTAATAACTGATAAAGCACGGTCGTGCTGATAGCCTTGCCTATTTCATGTACGTGAGCTGACCTCGTTCTTGTGATATAAGCTTACTTATCGCTGTTCAGGTAACTTATGCGCCTCGGGGCAGAAATCTCATTGAAAATAAAATTTCTTAATATCTCCCCAAACTTTGCAACATGGAAACATGTTTCTCACCCTGTTGAAATAGTAAAAAGAAAATTGGAAATACACTCTTATTTAAATGGAAATCGAGAACCTTTTATTTTCAGATAGCGTAATCAGCGGCCATATTGATTACTTTATGATTATATTTTGACCTCTATTTTAAAAACTTGTATGGTAACCCCAGATTTTTTTCTTTGAGTTATCTGGAGCAAAGTAACAGCAAAGGTTAGTTACATTTCACGTTAAAGAAATATATATAACATAAATATAACAGTGGCAAATCAAAATATTGTTGTATTCGAGAGTATTGTGGAAATATCGATCATCGTTCTGTGGACCAAAATGTACGTAGCATCACGAGTCAACACATCTAGGTTAACTTATTTGAAAGTGTGACAAATTTCAATTTCAGAGAAATGTATGATTTGAAACACCAGACTTCATACTTATTACAATCCACTATCTCGAATAATGACACGTTCGTTCCATTTCGACTCACTTTGATCTAAAGTATCTATCACTCGAGACCAAAATGGTTGAAATTGTATTTACTTTGTTAGCATTGCCAGAAAAGCTGTGAAGATAGTAGTTTTAAAACGTACATACCGTACTGAAGTCGTGTTCTTCTCCTTCTTGTGCATCACTTGACTATATGTGTCCGTAGGATAGACTGATATTACTTTCTAGAGGAAACATATTCCTTTTACTTAATTAGACGTACATGTAGATGGTCGATAACAAGGAGAATTGAGATTGTAAGAGCCGCCATTAGTTTGTATCCCTAGAGAGACATGGAGGGGTCTTAATCTTCGTCCTGTGGAAAATAACCACAAGTGTAAGGAAACCAAATATTATGAAGCAAAATAACATATTATATATATCTTGTTACAACTATATAAAACTAATATATAATTACTTGAAAACACAATATAAAAAGTATAGTTAGGCTTATTTGGAAACATGAACAATATATTCTCAGTTTAAAACGGCTTCGAGAATTCGATTTTCGTCTCTTGTATATTCAAAATAACTTCTTCAATCACCTTTGAATTCATCCTCGTTTTTCTCCTTCCTTAGTCTCCTACAAGTACTCCTCCTTCTCCTCTTTCTCCCCTTGTTACAGTGCTTCATATTCAAGTCAGTGTCATTAATCTAGAATCAGAATCTCAAATAAAATATTTGCGTCAAACTCCGAATGTCATTGACTTTTTACGAACCCCAGTAAAGAAACAAGTGAAGAAAGAAAGCTACTATTTAATAATCTAACGATGGATTCCTTCCAGCAATGACAGTGACTGACAGTTGCTATAATTAAATGATAAAGTAATTAAGCTTTCTATTTTGGCTCGCTCATGGCGGAAAAAATAAAACGTGAGACGTAATTGCCACCACAAGACAATTGAATTGTTCTTAAAAATAAAATAGTTGGTGTGTACAGGCATATAACAGATGGTACGGATTTCTAATGTAAATCCATCTCGTGCTCCACCAAGTTCTTCAGCATGACGATTTTGTTGAGAACTAATCGATTCATCTAGATTTTAAGGGGACACACAATGTGAAATTCACAGCCTGTGATTTGTGTAGATCAATATTGAAATATTAACCGGGTAACACGACTAACAAGGCAACCTCGCATTTCATATAAAATTTGAGTAGCAGATCTCTCTCTCTCTCTCTCTCTCTCTCTCTCTCTCTCTCTCTCTCTCTCTCTCTCTCTCTCTCTCTCTCTCTCTCTCTCTCTCTCTCTCTGTCTCTGTCTCTGTCTCTCTCTGTCTCTCTGTCTCTCTGTCTCTCTATCTCTGTCTCTGTCTCTCTCTCTCTCTCTCTCTCTCTCTCTCTGTCTCTCTCTCTCTCTCTCTCTCTCTCTCTCTCTCTCTCTCTCTCTCTCTCTCTCTCTCTCTCTCTCTCTCTCTCTCTCTCTCTCTCTCCAACAGTTGTTTTCTTCACAATCTGACCACGTGTCAGTGTTGTAGTATGGGATTTCATGTGGTAAAGGGACTATAATCGCTTATTCAACGCATGACATCAATGACATCAAAGTGGGAATTCACAGGCTGTTGCCAACCTGAATGTATGAGCAATATAGTGTAGCTCTGAGACTTACATGTGAATGCGTGTTCAAGTTTATTTGATACACTTGAGAGTGAATTACTTGTCTTACTTCACTTGAAGTTATTTTGTCGTTACTCCTCATGGAGTGAATTTTAGTATTTCTAATTCTAGGCACAAAATGCTGACAGATATATCCACACCAGCAGGGAAATGAGAAGAATTCTCTCTGTTGGCTTGAGGTTTCTTGAGTATTTGCAAACTTTCCACTTCGAAGTGATGCAGTTTGATGTTGAAAACCATAGCATTTTCCGAAGTATGATTTGTGCATGATTACTGCACAACAAACAGAGAATGTATAAAACACTTCTCAGCTCTGTAACTATTTTCCTTTATTATTGCACTATCGCAAAAGTCATGTAAATACATATATGGTTAGACAATTCTACCTTTTATCAGAGTGTTAAAGGCCCTACTCTCAAACAGGTATAATTGCTATCCACAATCAATTTAACTACAACTATAAGCCATAATAAATTATACAAAGAATCATTTTGAGAGCTGAAAAAAACAAACCTTAAAATTCGACCCTGAAACTTTGTCAATCATGAACTAAGGATTGACATGGGAGCAGGAATTACCAGTAGATAATGAGACATTACATTTCAAAAAGGCATAATTATAGGCTTGGGACATTTGTTTTCACCAAACAACCAGAGATATCATTCAAAATTGGCCAATTTCTTATTAAAATAAGACAATGTATATGTTAATTAGAGGTCAATAATAAATGCAGGTAGTATAGTGGTAAGTTTAAATCTATAGCCAGAAAACCCGGTTTTGAATATTTCACCATGTAAAACCATAGACCCCGATACCAACAATTAGACATAATATATGTTATAATCAGTGGTCAATGTTCTCCATAAGGGACCGGTCAGTTTCTTCGGCCTGGGGGGGGGGGCGGTGGATTGGTAGGGGGGGTCACTCTGTTTTTGAAATTGGCAGTAGGGGGGGGGGTCATGCTGTTTTGAAAATTGTGGATAGGGGGGGGAGGTCATTGTGTTTTAGATTGTGATGGAAGAAAAAAATCCTTTCTATAATGGCATATAGCCTTGTCTGAAATGTGGTACATGTCAATATTTGTTCTTGTCCCTGTTTCTTACATGAATTCTTTAACATTACTTATTAGTTCAAACCTAACTATACATATTCATATACATGTACCGGTATTACCTACCTACCACACTAGTTACAGAACATGTCATGTAAATGCTTGGCTGTTTCACAATCAATGCTTCGCTTATATTGCAGTTTGGGGCAAAAGTGAACTTGAAGGTTTCGTAATGGTAATTTTCATAGATAGTTTATAAATGAAGTTAATCTAAATTGTTCTACTCGTCATGCTATTGACACTACAAATCACCACATCTCATCAGATTCCAGTTACTATTATACACTAGGTATGACCACCTAAAGTTCTCTAACATACCGGTGGCTTTATTATACATGCAATATTAATGCCCCTATATACTAATGTTACGTGTCCATTTTATGTGATATGAGAAACTCATTTAAAAACGTTTTGCGTTAGCTTTTCGAAGCTTGGAAATAATACCTCAAAGGTTATGAATAACCTAAACATTGCCTTAGTATCTGAAGCAAAATACTCCAGATCTGCCAGGGGGAAAACCCCAAGGACTCCCTCACCCCCAGAGGTCACTCATACATTCAACCAACAATCAGATGCACCAACAACCTTTTTACTGTCATAATGGTATTAAACTTTTCTTAAATATTTTCACCCTATTCTAATTTGATATGATATTGTCTTTTCAAGATCTGAAACGTTTGCCAAGATAGTCTAAAATTGCCTTAAACTCCAAATCTCCCCTACCAATGATACTACCATTATAGATGTGCTGACCTTTACTACATGTATATAATGATGCCATTTAAACTTTTTAAGAACATATTTCAACCCTTAGTGTAAGTTATAAAGAATAGTGTCTAATACTTGCTGTCTTGTAAAGCATGGATTAAGTTATTGCTTGAAAGGGTCTGAATAGCCTAAATATTGGCTTTAAGAGTAAAAATCCTCCAGGGTTTTTAGAGGGAGACCCCCTCAGACCCCCCACATGAGGTGGACATATCCCAGTCTCAAGCTCTTCCCCTCTTACTGTCGAGATGCTATCTAAGTATATTTCAAAAGTATTTCAACCCTATGTAGTTGCTTTTAACATGTTGGCTTGGAAATTATTGTCTAAAGGGTCTGAATAGTCTCAAAATTGACTTTTCAGAGTTAAAAACCTCCAGGGCTTCTAGGGGGAGACCCCCTAGGACCCCCCTCCCCCACATGAGGTGTACACATCCTACTCTCAAGATCTTCCCCCTACCTCTTACTGTCAAGATCCTATCAAACTATATTTCAAAAATATTTCAACCTTATGTAGTTGCATTTTACATGTTGGTGCTGTCTTGTAAAGCTTGGAAATTATTTTCTGAAAATGTCTGAATAGTCTCAAAATTGACTTTTCAGAGTTAAAAACCTCCTGGGCTTCTAGGGGGAGACCTCCTAGGACCCCCATAAGAGATGTACATATTCCCTTCTCAAGCTTTCCTACCTTTCACAGCCAAGATGCTATTAAACTCCTTTTCAAATATATTTACCCTGTGTAGTCAATAATTATAAATATGATAGTGCTAACCTGGGATCTTATAAAGTAAATGCAAGACAGTCAAGCAGTCCACACTGAGTCACGATAAAAAAATACCTGTCATGCGAATATTATATATGAGGGGGGGGGGGGGTCATCATGTTTTAGAATTAAGTGATAGGGGGGGTCAGCCTGTTTTTAGTTTTACAGATAGGGGGGGTCAGTGACTTTTTGTCGGCCCGATTTAAGAATCCACCGGCCCCCCCCCCCAGGCTGGAGAAACTGACCGGTCCCTAAGTAGTGACAAAAAAACACGTTGAAATCGTGATCGTCGTTGAGGGCGATGATTTTGGGATGCGGAGCTAAAAGTGATCCATACTGATCTTTACAATATAACTAAACGACTGCCTCAACAAACTTTAAAGCTGCAGTTGGAACGTCTTTCTCAAACTCTTTTATCGGGTACAATAATTTACCCGTAATATCGTACACAGTGAATAGCATTTCATTACCTGTGTGAACGTATTTTTATAGTTGTATATATGATAAATCATATCAAATTCATGTTTGAAAACCTCGCTAATGTCAAACGTATGCATTGTTAAAACCTTAAACCCATTGTACATTGAAATAACTACAAATGAATGCACTGGATATTAATGCGGCCACATGAATGACAAATAGATATTCATTTTTGGATTTTTAATTCTTAAGACAACTTTAAATGTTTTTCTACTTGGTGTGCAAAGTTTGTCATTGTACGTACAATAACAAAGATTTTAAAACATTTGTATTGTTTTGAATTGTTTTGAATTACAAATAAGGATTTAGTATATGTTGTTTTACATTGGTTTTTTTTTCAAGTATAAATACAGAGTTGCTTTATAAAAATTCAAAATAAATACCTATTACATTTTGTCATCCATCTTACACAATTTGAAATCTTCCTATTAAAGTTCGTATCACTGTATATTCTACCTCAGACCACTATGAGATTCTAAGTATTATGGGGATCTCAGCCATTTCATTGTCATTTATGGCGGGGAAAACTAGTCAAAAAGCAGAAAAGTACAGTCGTGTAGCATCTTGTTGAAACGATTCTTTGACTTGAGCAGAGTTCTTCCAGTATCCAAGAATGTGTTTTAAGTACACGTGACCACTCTACTTATTCTCTGTGTTGAAAGAATTCAAAAGATTTATATTGAATAAACTGTTAAGTCAGTGACGTTCTTTCCAAGATAGTCTTGAAATGTGCATAGGATGTGTATTCATTATCACACTACTAGATACTGTCAGTTAGTAGTTTATAGATGTTGTTCCTTTCAGTGAAGATATTTTACACCTATACTTGAAATTCAGTTATGGTGCTGTATTATAACAATAAATAGAACTAACACTTATTGGCGCCTACTTTCCGTGAACAGACAACTCTTGCATTTTTCTTACAAATAAAAGTGTTTGTCTATTTACAAATTGTTGCTAGCGCTTCTGTTACGACTGCATCTAACGAATTCAATGTGGATAACGCAAAGACTATACGTACGCCGCCACGGGTCATTGTTTGCAAGTTCAGGTTTCATATTTCTTTAGTAGATTGATATGCTTTACAAGTGAGTTCTGGTCAACCTTTATTTTAATACACTATATTCATACTTACTCCTGACTTCACACCCCAAATAACAGTCATCCTTTGATTTGAAGTTATTGCCCCCGCCTTCACAGCCCTCGAAAGATTTACACGTTTCATCTTCACAATCGTAGTACCATCTTTCGCCTTTGTCTCCGCAATCGTCTTGTATCGGATCGAATAGACACAAATCTATAGGTAGGTAAAAAGGGTTTATTATATGCAATCCGCTCGAGGACAAACACATAGCGATGGTATTGCCGTTTGGTATTTTTAGTATGTCAGTCTGTTTTATCCATTGTCGTCTGGATTGTACGTGTATGTGTACTGGGTATTATTATTATTTAATTCTTAAAGATACACGCTACACTATGTGTCAGCGCATTGTACAATAAAATGACACAGACGAAAGGGCACAAATGACTTTCAAAAATTGCTTGCTGGTTAAAAGTTCTTTCAAATACGAAGGATAAAAGTAATTTCAGAAGACAGTTAGTGGATTAAAACAAATCACTCATTAAATAGCAGCACACATTAAAATAGAGAGTCTACTGTCCTGCAGCGAACCTGGCAACTCAACTTGAAATCATCAAAATTAAATACTGTCTAAAAAGATGTGTCTTCAACCCACTTTGGAACATGTGAACATTCTTAACGCTACGAATATGGCGAATTTGTAACGCTTACAAAAGTACGAAGGTCTTCGAATGTCGATAGTTTAATCATTTTCACATTATTATTTACATATAACAAAGTCAATAGTTGTGAAATGTGTTTACATCGGAATTTATTGACGTCAACATTTCTAAAATTAAAATTTCATTAACCTATGCAACACGATCCAAGTATGTGTGGAGAGGGTTAGAATTTGAATCAAACATCCGGGGGGGGGGGGGAACACTGAGAAATGAAGATAGTCGAAGATTCGAAGTGTTTCAGACTGTACTCATTAACTGCAGTAAATATGTTAACTTACTACTGTAGTCAAGAAGTTCGCCATCTTCCGTGTAAAAATCTGCAAAACATCCCCCACAACGATTGGACTTGCATGTGATTTCACCAGAGCATTTTGATGTCAATAACGGTTCTTCTACGTCACATGGATCTATGGCGCAGTCCCAAGGGTAACTACCGTCGGGACATGGACCTATAAAAAAAATTCAATTCTATCGTCACTCTTAAAGTTACCTAGTACCTACCTCTCACCTAGAAAGCATTCTTCTCGTGTTCCAGTAGCCTGATAGAGTGGAACAAGAAGTGTGGAATCTAAGTGATTCCACACTCTGTACCAATGACAATGTATGATTTAAATTTCGTTTGTGCTAGAATAGAGAGGACACTAGTAACAATAATCACATGCTCCAATGTCTAAGATGAAATATAATTATCACATTAGTTAGCGCTTTTTGTCTCTAAAGAACCGTTAGTGAATAATTCCCCAACGAGTGTCAGATATATAGTACCATCCATTTGGGATGCGTAATTCAATGAATCCCCTGTCAACGATATTCCCCTATTATTCCCCTAACTTGTTCTTCGTTCTGCCGAGGAACATACGAGTGGCCGAAGAGGCTTTGTACCAAACTGTATGGTCACGAATACTTTCCGGTTGAAAGACGAAAAATATTGAAGAATAATACAATAGTACCGTGTTTTATTGTGCTCTTCTGTGTTGTGTGCGCTGTACTGCACTGCACTGCAATGTATTGTACCGTGTGTGTGTATATATATATATATTGTCATGTTACTAGTCTAAATCATACTATTCATTTCAGCCTACTATACAATCTTGTCTTTTGATACGAACACTGAGTTACATCGTTTAAGATGACGCCCTCTTGTATTCAAAATATAATAGTAATTTCCCTTTTGTTTGTGGTTAAATAAACGAAGATTCGTCGTTGTGGGCACTCTTTTAATCACTTATCACTCAACAAGAGCGTCCACACGTCGAATGTGTTACAGCTAAAACACGGAGTGTCCGTCAGAAGATTGTACATAACATATACGCCAATCGATCCTGTGACAAGATGAGTTACTCACTAAAACAGTAGCACTTATATTGCTGAAGACAAGAAGAGAAAGTTTTGTTCACCTTTATTCGGCTTTTTGTACTGTGTTCAGCAGTAAAAGTGTTGTTAATATATCAAGTAAAACAACAACCTAAACTTGGAAAATCATCATCTTTGATCGTAAATACATATGTTCCATAGACACGTATGGCGTACGGTGCCTCTTTTAGCTATAGTCTACAGAGATGGAACGGTGTAACAGCTGTTTTGCTCCATTCTATATTATAGTGTTGACGTATAAGTTGTATTTAATCTTTCATGTTGAATTGTGTGTACGATCGATATAAACAGTGTCACTCATATATATGTATTTGTTTGGTAGCGTCGATATCGATGTTAGTTCAGTCCTTCTTTCACGGTTGTTAATTTGTGTACTCGGTGTGTTTGTTAAAACTCAGATATTACAAATTACTAACCGGCCGGTGCTTGGCAAAGAAACGACTTTTCTTCACTACATTCGCGTACTACCCACTCGAAAGTTCCGTCTTCCATGGGACTGTCAAAAGATCAGAAAGGCAATGAATGTGGTTTTAGTGGAAAACGTCATTCAGGTTTATTTCTACCTTTGGTACACTTAGATTAACTATTGCTATCAACTCAATTATGTGTGTTGATGTTTAATAGCACTCTTTGCCTGCAAAGAAGCAGTGCTGCGTTTGACATGTACATGTGGTCAGACATTTTTGGATTTCCTGCACAGGTTTGCGGTTAAACGGGATTTCCTGTACAGGATTGCGGTTAAACGGGATTTCCTGCACAGGTTTGCGGTTAAACGGGATTTCCTGTACAGGTTTGCGGTTAAACGGGATTTCCTGCACAGGTTTGCGGTTAAATGGGATTTCCTGTACAGGTTTGCGGTTAAACGGGATTTCCTGCACAGGTTTGCGGTTAAACGGGATTTCCTGCACAGGTTTGCGGTTAAACGGGATTTCCTGTACAGGTTTGCGGTTAAACGGGATTTCCTGCACAGGTTTGCGGTTAAACGGGATTTCCTGCACAGGTTTGCGGTTAAAGCAGTGATGACACCATATTTTGCTACAATCTCTTTATCTTGACATTATTTGTTACGATGTTTTTTTTTTATCAGTTGTTCGACTAGCTCGAAATTAATATTCAAACAATTGGTGGATACAGTGAAGTCCATGAATTATGGCATTCGGTATCGACTTACCTTCTGCAAGATGGGAAGAGACAAACACGGAGTGAACGAAGGCAAAAACCTATTGAGGCTTCCATTTAAATATACAATTTGCAGTTTCCGTGCTTAATTATTAAAAACGTAAAGTAGTAAAGTCTTGATACGTGACCAACTACTCATCTAAAGTGGATTAAAATATTACCATGGCAATACTCACCTCAGTGCTACGCATCTCTCTCCTATTTCAGGGTAAAGTGTATCCGGTTCCCATTGTACTTCACTTTTATCCGGCCATACGAAGTTACCTTCATTTTCTCTGTCATTGGCACCAATCCAAAATTCCATTTCTAGTTGATCTTCATCTAAGAATTCCACGATGTCAAATTCTTCATCTTCTTCCGGTATTTTCACTAACATACCGCCTTGTTCCTCACATGCTTCCTCGGCATCAGTCCAAGATACAGATCCGATGAATACCTCGATTACGTAAAGTTCTGAGTCCGAATCTCGTTTATACAGTCCTACAGAGGTAATCATACACTTAACAATTGTATCAACATCATTTAAACCCATCCCTTGCACAATAATACGAACGGAAGTCTATCATACCTAAATCTTCGGAAAAGAATCGTTTCGTCAGAATGTTGCATAATTCAAAAAGTAGGAGGGCGATAAAACCAATAGCAACGCTTTGAGAAAGAAATATAGTTTCAATTTTAAAGTGTAAACGAAATTTTCTAGTGGACAGGTCTTAAATAGATATTCATATACTAGCATGGACTTATATTACTCTAAGACTTATCTATGTCGCAACTCGTTTCATCTTTATTTTAATGTCATGTCATCTAGGTCAAAATCAGCAAGTTTTTTTCCTCGACGGGGGGGGGGGGTCACTTTTCCTAGTTTTGATCTCAATAACTAACAGATTATATTTATTGAGAAGAATAAGGGCATACGAAACTTTGATTCAATTTGATCCATGTGACAGCCATGTGACAGCCATGTGACAGCCATGTGACAGCCATGTCACATCTCTCTAAACCAAGTCCAAAGAAGAGTTCTAATTGAGATATGTCAATCAATTACAGAGAATCTTAGACCACAATAACCATTCCTTTATTTTCATTGGTTGTGTATCTTACCTCTTCGTCTTAGATCGTGTTTCTTGAATGCCTATAGGTAAACATGAGATGACATCAGTTCATACTACGTCATTTAAAGAATAGAAACAGTCAACATCACGTTTAATCTATCAATGCCAGCTCAGTACTGACAAGTGAAAATGAATGAAACCAAAGCATTGTCACACATGTTATTCTTTCCCTTTCAATCTGTTAAACAACTGCAGAGACTATAGGTACCGTCATTGATTCCTTACAGTACAATTGTTGAATCATGACCGTTTTCAAAGCTTTATCTATAATTTAATTTAATTAGTCCATTTCATTAAATAAGTAGGGCAATTCCATAGTTTACAAGCCATTCAACGAAATATGACAACCTTCTTGTCAAAATATACTGCTGACAAGATTTGAAATGACATGACATGACATGATATGACATGACACGACACGACACGACACGGCACGACATATGTCACCGTGACACAAAACACAACAAAACAAAACACAACACAACACAACACAACACAACACAACACGACACGACACGACACGACACGACACGAAACGACACAGCACAACACAACACAACACAACACAACACAACACAACAACACAACACAACACAACACAAGGCGACGGGACATACAGTGCCACATAGTTACCTTATAACGTCTCGCAGTTAGACATGTGTCAAGTAACATAGCCAGGAGCAGACAGACAATAACAATTGTCAGCCTCATTATCTTTCCCTAGGAATAAAAAAGGACACAGATTACAACAACAACAACAACAACAACAACAACAACAACAACAACAACAACAACAACAACAGCTGGTCAAGAGAAACGATATTGTGACCATAGTAGGCTCAAAGTGAATTATGTGACGCAACAGTAAATGAAAAGGATAATAATGTACTTCTGAATGTATAGCTATTACATATTACAGTAGATATTATACACCTGAGATCCAAATTTCAGATTTTATTTGACAATTTTGAGTTATTTCAGTAGTCTTTTGATGGCACAAACCGACAAGTTTAGTGACTGTTTTGTTGAATGCGTCTTAGAAATTACCAGTAGAGATGTTTGCCACTTGAGTAATCTATTACTAAAATGACCCAAGCTCTCAATTCTAGTGACGTCCAAAATGACCTTGACCTGATATCATATTTATGACGGCTAGGTGGTAAAAAAGGTGTGTTCCATTGGTTCTCATGGGAAACAGAATACGGAAAACACATATCATATTTATATGAGGGAAATACAACCACTTGTTGCGCCACAAATTCGTGAAAACAGACGCGAAATAATACATCGAAATTGCATGCGAAACGAAATACCCCAAATTTTCCAACAACACAACAATGTCACTGTTTGTGTATATCAAACACAACGGACGACGGTATTGAAAGACGATTTATGCTTCGTCAGAGTGTAACAGCTGAGACGGATTATGATCTCTGTGCCTACATACGTGAACACGCATAATATACATGGCTGTACATCACAAATGGCCACACACGTCGGTAAAAAACAACGTATCAGTTATTTTCTGTACACTACCTCGGAAAATAATTGAATGTGACAACAAAATGTGAAGAATTAATCATTCCAATCGTTCGTTCGTCACTTTGTAACACTTTGTTATCGAAACCTCATCTGGATTTGAACTGTATACTAGAATTATCTTGATTTCAACAAAATCATCATTTTTTTATAATTTGGTAACAACTCTATTTTTACACGTCACAAGAAGTGTAAGGTAAATGAGATGTTCTAAACTTACTCTTATTATCTAAAAGATTCAGTTCCCTACCTTAAAATCGTGAAAATTTGCACAGATTCAGACAACCTCAATGACCCGATCGCCTTCCATGGATATGATCCGTTTGTAACAGGGTCCGTTGCCACAGGTATTGACCAATCACGACTATCCCAGATGTTGCCACGTCTGTCTGCTGATCTCTGGGAACTTCAGAAACATTATAATTTTTGCAAGCCAGTTGAGAGTTATGTAATATATTTCTACTGCCAATGCCAAGTGGATAGCCTCTTCACAATGTCACATGATAACATCATTTCAAAGAGTGAAAGTTTCATTAAAGATCATGCGGTTTAGTTTAGGGCTATTTTGGTGAGTTCGGTATCTGTGTTAGTCAAAATGACAGTGTAAATTTACATGTATACGTACATACACACATTTGTTTTCATTGAACAATCGGTGAATAACCATAACATTTTGAGTTTGCTATTCGAGAGAGTAGTTTTTTACGTTTGTCCATTCATAGGTCCACCACTGATCCATCCATCCATCCATCCATCCATCCATCCATCCATCCATCCATCCATCCATCCATCCATCCATCCATCCATCCATCCATCCATACATACATACATACATACATACATACATACATACATACATACATACATACATACATACATACATACATACATACATACATACATACAAACAAACAAACAAACAAACAAACATACAAACATACATACATACATACATACATACATACATACATACAAACAAACATACATACATACATACATACATACACACATACACACAGATAGATAGATAGATAGATATATAGATAGATAGATAGATAGATAGATAGATAGATAGATAGATAGATATATAGATAGATAGATAGATAGATAGATAAATAGATAGATAGATAGATAGATAGATAGATAGATAGATAGATAGATAGATAGATAGATAGATAGATAGATAGATAGATAGATAGATAGATAGATAGATAGAGACAGACAGACACAGACACACGTTCGTTCGTTCATTCCTTCAGTCCGTCAATCATATATGATACGATACCATATCTTTTATTACTCGATTAAAATGAAAAGAAAAAAATACATAAGAAGCAGAACAATCAGACCGGAGAACAGGAGTCCGAAAATAGCGATGTTAATTGTGTCTGACCCCTGAACAGTAAATAATGGTACAAGTTTAGGGTGTAAATATCTAATCATTTTATCTATGAAGACCATGGTTGACCAGGATAGAAATTAACAGTGTTTAAGAATAATTCTTTAAAACATTTTCTAAAAGCAAATACCGACCACCATGTTACAATTACAATTTTCAAAAGCTGTCGGCGTACTATACATTTTCAAGCTAGTTAGCGTCGAGGATTTTCTGCTACAATGGTATCAGTTGCAGTTGCTTCGTCCGGATTAAACATCTGCAAAGATTATGCCTAGTGGAGAAAGATCCATGTCGTTGGAGAGAGAGAGAGAGAGAGAGAGAGAGAGAGAGAGAGAGAGAGAGAGAGAGAGAGAGAGAGAGAGAGAGAGAGAGAGAGAGAGAGAGAGAGAGAGAGAGAGGGGGGGGAGAGAGAGAGAGAGAGAAATGTATTATAGTGTTACGTCATGAAACATGATACCAAAATACGCATTGACGTTATTATGTAGCTATTATCAATATTTCAATGTTATTAAAGATCTACGAAATACAGCTCAGATCTGTTTTAAAGATAAAAAAGTATGTTTTATTAGAAAATCCTTCCGCAATTGAACTATATTCATTTGAAAAAGACACCATGACAATCCATTGTGTCACGTACAGAAAAACTACTGCAGCTCTGAAAATCGGCACAATTTGGAAGTTCGTCAACATAGGGCACCTCACTGTAGGTGTCTAAATTTGAATGTATGTCAATTACACGTGGCCCTGCAAAATAAGACAGCCATGACGAAGTTGAGGAGGAGGCACGGAGTACGTGACACAATGAACAGGCCGGAGAGCGCGGAAGGGAGACACGCGGGCAGATGTACAAACGGACGGACGGACGGATGGGCGAACGGACAGGCTGGCAGAGAGACAGGCAGACAGACAGACAGGCTGGCAGAGAGACAGGGCGATGAGGGATTATTATTTTGTTTTTCATGCTCTCGACGTGATAGTCTTAAAAAAACAACTGGCTCTTTCAAAATGTCATATAGTTATTGAACGGAACTATAGCTATCTGTCGTCTGACAGTATATGATTAATTGAACGAAGACAATATTCAAATATGTATTACTTCAAGTTTGGATACTGGGATTTGGGAGTTTACACACTGTACTAAATATAAAAATAGTAAGCCTGGATTCAGGCCCATTCCATGAGGTAATTGTTTGTCTTCCATTATATATATATTTGCCTCGGACTAAATTACTAAATCATGCAAAGTATACAATGGAAGTGTGAATGTAGTTCTCAATAACACATGGTTTTCGTCATTCGAAGTCATAATTCTCGATGTTCTGTGAAAACCTGTTAAATATGGGATTTTGAATCTCTACCTGGCATTGTTTCTCGTTTAGGCGGCGACCTTCGTAATAAAACACGGCATTACAACCACCACAGTAGTTACTTTCACAGTTTGCTGTAGGAACGCCTGGGCATGTTGCGTATATACATGGATTTTCAAAGCACTGCACCACTGCAATACCAGGGGGACATTCCTGGAGGAACAAAGGTGGGAAAAGAATGACAGCAGGAGAGAGAGAGAGAGAGAGAGAGAGAGAGAGAGAGAGAGAGAGAGAGAGAGAGAGAGAGAGAGAGAGGGAGGGAGGGAGGGAGGGAGGGAGGGAGGGAGGGAGGGAGGGAGGGAGGGAGGGAGGGAGGGAGGGAGGGAGGGAGAGAGAGAGAGAGAGAGAGAGAGAGAGAGAATGGTGAAATTCAAAATAGAGTAAAATCAGAATCACCATCGAACCGTTCACCTGTTGAGTTTTACCCTATATTGTTGTAACCATGCGACATCCTTGAATCAAAATAATTCAGTTAGGTCGAATATTTCGCGGTATATTCACATAAATTATGATAAATGCACAGAAATTATACCGCCCGAATGACCAATGGGTCACATAGGGTCTGTCCGTCTGGTTCACGTGACGTCATGGATATGATAAGATTATAAACAGTATGCAAACTAAACCTCAGACCTTATCATTAATTTTACGCCAAAATTATGGCAAGCTGTGGACTTTAAAACTTGTTAAGTCTCTGGGGTGTGTTCATAAATGACGTGTGTGTGTGCCTATGCCGTGGTGTTTCAAAGGTAGTCTGTTATGTGCACATAGTTTTTCGAACTCAACATTTTCGATGCGACACATATCAAAGAGGTTTATTTCTTTTAATTTTTTTTCTTTTCAAATGATAGTTGCAATAATATTTTGACGTAATTCTCCATTTATTTTATATGTATAAAGATTTTATGATTCGTATTTGAAAGTAGTGAAAAAAGAATTAATGTGTACACATTAGTTATGCTTTGTTAGATGACACTCTTTCAACTCTACTATCGTCGATTTGTCAATTTTACTTTTATTTTTTCAGACATGTTTACTTTTATGTCGAAATTTTAAATCACAAAGTACCAAATCTGAATACAAAATATAAATGATCACACCGAGTGGAAAATGTAGTCTACTTACCTTATCTTTCTTAGCTGACACGGTGACTGCCAGGACACAGAGAACAGCAATGAAGTAGACGTATGCTGATTTCACCATCTTAAGAAAGTAGTATCAGTTAAGCTATTCGAAATACAACCCTCTCTTTATATTATGTACGATGACAATGTACTGTATTTATGTAGGCTTGTATGTACACGTATGATGAAACTGTACGGTGACGCTTATAGGTCCATCCAGATCACGTGGGATTCTACGTTCAGGTCAGCAGATCAAATTACAACATGACGGTCTTCATAAAATGACATTTAATAATCCGCTTACAATAAATATTGATATTTGCTATTGTAAATATTTATGCATTTGTTCTGCGTTTCTGAAGCTTCCGCAGAGTTCATATGCAGAGTAATGTCCTGATATTTGTAGATCATAGTCACTTGTGACCAGAGGATCGGTTCAGTAATATGGATTATATTACCGATATATTCTGTCAATAAAAGTTTACAAAAATTAACACCATAAATTTTTTATTTTAAAAAAAATAAAGATTGACACACTATTATTTGACTTCAGAAAACTTCCAGGGTCCGCCATTGACGTGTTGGGTTGGGTTACGTTACATCAACTGTCAGTCGTAAAGGATTTTATTCATGGGAATGTTTTCGATTTCGAAATGATTAGTCATTGGACAGACTCGTCACCATGAAAGACATTATTGTCTATCATATTTGCTCTTTGCATTTCAAACTAATTACGACATTCATTGAGTCGGCCTAATGTCTCAAATGGGTGATGAATACAACCATGTGTGTTTGACTAATTCGTTATTCTAAATCAATTACCTTTAGCCGATCCGTCTGGGACTAAGATGCCCAACTATGCACTTCCAACCCGAATTGTTTAACACCCACTCACAGCTCCAGTAATCTTCACAGTATAGTTTTTCACTGATATTGAATAAACCATAGATTCTGTTATTTGGAATGGATCATTTCAAATAGGGACTTTCCATTTTTAAAATAGTTTACATTGTTTATTAAACCAAAATGTGATTTAAAAAAATGGTCAAATTACCTGAGTTGAATTATCAGTAAAATAGACATTTTGAAAAACAAAAAAGTTGATCAATAAAACAAGTAAAAGTACAATGATTAAAGTTAAAATGCAGTTATGAGGAACAAAAAAGTAGGTATACAAAAACTATTTAAAAAAACTGGTTATTAAAGTAAACAAGGATGCATACATAATAAATAAAAACAAACAAACAAACAAACAAACAAACAAACAAACAAACAAACAAACAAACAAAGAAAACGTCAACACACTAAAACACAATTACCCAACCAACCTAATACTATACATAACAGATCTGTTTCTTTTCTGCTAGGACATCATCAATATTACAGTCATAATCACCATCCCTCGATAAATCGTGATATTGCCCTTGCCATCATGTGTTATTATATAACTAACCTAAGAGCCTGACTGTATGAATGAAATGGGTAGATTATACGGAGTTCTCTCTTTTGAACACTCTCCAATGTCGAATTCAGTTTGTCTGAGAGCCCTCGTAACACTGGCGAATTCAAAACATGAACAGACTAAAGAAATTGCTGACACCATACCTCTCATTATATGTGATTTTAGTATGTGTCATCGAATAGCTGATACGATTGATAGATGATAAATTGCCGTTCCTAATTAACTTCCTTTGTTCTTTTATTCCAGCATTATTAAATCATAAATATTTTCATTGAATAGTTCCTACATCAATTCTGTCACTCATGTATGCATCTATTGTAATAGAATTGTGCTCTCATTCATCATGTCCACTTCATCTTCTCATTCTATTACCGATACATTCCTTCATTCCTGTATCCAGACAGTTGTTCAGGAGTATTATTAATTATTAGTTTAATACAGTTTCAAAAGTATATAACAACCCGAAAAACTATCCAGTTTTAGCTGTTCAAAGATTTGAAGACTTCAACGAGACTGGTATCACAATTATGAATAAATTGATTGTAGTTCGAGTTGCTTTCTTGACATGATACATCAGTTATTCAAGATTCAAAACGAGATAGAGAGAGAGACAGACAGACAGACAGACAGACAGACAGACAGACAGACAGAGAGACAGAGAGACAGAGAGACAGAGAGACAGAGAAAGAGAGAGATTTCCAACAAAATTGCGTTTTCAACTTGCATGTGTTTCAAAAGTGGCGCATACATCCTTAATATGCTGTTATGCTTTAAGCTCGAAAGTGTCTAATATAATTCATAATATATATACTATGTATGTGTATGTATGTGTGTGTGTGTGTGTGTGTGTGTGTGTGTGTGTGTGTGTGTTATAATTATATGTATAATCTGTACTTATGTCCCCATGGGTGTTTAGGTGATACATTCTAAATTTATTCAAGGCAGATTGCTCTTTTGCAAATTAGAAGTCAAATTATTTCTTTTTGTTCAAAGACTGTAAACCGAGTTAATTGTTTAGTAAACAAATTAACATAAGTATGCTTAGTTGTGCTACAAAACATTTTGGTGTTATTTTTATCTAGAAACTGAATATGACACTTAAAATGACCAATGCTCCAGATGTTAATTCAGAGGTCCTTCAGATCAGATGGACTGATATTTTTTTAAAACATGTTCACCATAGATACAAATAATCAAACACAATTCTCGTTTAGAGATTTTCTAATCACCATAAATGCCATTGATTTAATGTGGTGCTCTAAACATGGTTAGTTGTGTATCAAATATTTCTTACGTCTTTTTAATGTTGAGATTCGAAAGATTTTTTTTTAAATTAATGAAAAATAACGCCTCCACCTGCAAAATGTTTAATTTATTTCACATGTATTTTGCATTCTTCATCTGGTATCCGATCATTGTTCTGATCATAGAATTCTGCCTTACAACCACCGCAGTAGTTTGCTACGCACGTTGCGTCAGGATGGGCAGGACAACGTGTGAAGTCACACGGGTAAACCAAGCAGTACGCATGTTTGCTTCCATCAGGGCATAACTGGAAGGGGAAGATGAAAAATAGCAAACAAGTTTTAAATGCTGGAACTATCATGACTCACTTACAGTTATTTTTCTACATCTTATTTTTACAACCTGTTTACGTCGCCAATAAGTGACTCAGATAACACTCGTCTTATTTACCTTGTCGAGCTAATAGCCCTTAGGCTAGCAAGTTAATAATTACGGTTTGAAAATTGACAGAGTGAGCCAAACCTCCAAAAGCCATTAGCGAAATACCTGCACAGCTGACTAGTGGAAGTGGCTAGTGGCGATGACATAACTTTGAAAATCGAATAGTGTGACGTATGTAACTCTCCACTGGAACTAATCAGCCTCAGAGTTAAGAGTCGGTCATTCAGCACCGTAAATAGGTTATAATTTGAAGATCTTTGAAGATTAAACTCAAATTTCAATATCAAACTTTTAAACAAATCAAACTCGTCAAAATTTCCTTGGGCATATTTGACATGTCCCTGGCACTCTCCATCATATATTTGGTCTAATTATGATTCACTAGTTACCTCTCATTTTTTTCTGTGACTTATGGATTTTGTTTTGCATGTTTGTTAGTGGAAAGACGTTATCTGCTGTGGTAGGTATATTTTACCTCTGGGTTGCAGTCTTCATCTGATATCTGCTCACCATTCCGATCATAAAACCTTGCATTGCAACCATGACAGTAGTTTGCTTGGCATGTTGCCTCAGGATAGGCAGGACATATTGTAACTTGACATGGATCAGCGAAACACCGAACTGGCGAACTACAATCTGGACACACACAATCTAATAACACAGACGACAAAACTCGATGAAACATGAAAGCAGAATGTTAGATAAGATTGAACGACATATTTTGGACAGATTTGTCACCTTTTACATGTCAAAGGTAAACACGACTGCTCTGATCGAAAGCAGTTGTAACACACACACACACGCGCGCGCGCAGAGAGACAGACAGACAGACAGACAGACAGACACACACACACACACACACACACATACATACATACATACATACATACATACATACATACATACATACATACATACATGCATGCATGCATGCATGCATACATACATACATACATACATACATACATACATACATACATACCCACCCAGAAGCTACTTCAATGGGAAGCCTTGCACAATCTCATTAGGAAAGTA
The DNA here is from genome assembly GCF_964340395.1 of Glandiceps talaboti. Taxonomy (NCBI): domain Eukaryota; kingdom Metazoa; phylum Hemichordata; class Enteropneusta; family Spengelidae; genus Glandiceps; species Glandiceps talaboti. The sequence goes on from NC_135552.1 coordinate 27,540,463, forward strand.
GGAATGGTGTTTTAAATAAAAGTTAGGCTGTTGACCTCGTTATTTCAAAAAGAGTAAACTCGTTCGTCCCAAGTTTAATTCCATCCCAAGAGTTAGATATTAGTATTTTCCCAAATGTTCGTGCACCTTTAAAGACATCTTGCTATTGCGGTGAGATGATAAAAATTTTCGTTTGAAACGGCATGGTCAATATGTGATAGCTTTCGACTTCAAACGGAAGTCGCGAATATTGAACACGTGACAAATGACATACAATCTTTACTAAAATTTGTAACAGAATGTGATATGTAATTACCTGGTTCAAATTGACAAATATACTTTAATTTCATCAAACATCTCTTGAAACTCCAAGTGATATGACGCGATTTGCCAGATGGAATCCTGAGAAATAATTTAATATGCAAGTTTGAATTAGGCGCTCATAAATTGTACTAATTAGAAAGCTAACAGGGAAGGAGGAAGACAGGCGGGGGGGGGGGGAGAGGTATAAATAGCAAGAAAATTTCGTCATCTGCTACTACCAACCAATTTTGCTATGGCCAGACATGTAAAATAGTATGAAGAAAAAAAAGAATTCATTATGAAAGATTAAATTTAGCAGTACAATGTCATTTGTATTATATCGACCATACTGCACGAAGAGATTCAAAATATTAAAATTACACTTTTCTCGTAAGAATACACCAAGGGATTTTAACAGTTACCGTGCACATTGAAGTGTAAGCATAGCATATGTTAGCACGCCCTGAAATCGATAAATCTGAAAGACTATTGAAATTCCGTTATTTTTCTAGATAGTAAAGATGATGCTTAGGTATGTTTCCACTTACGTCAATCGAACACAGTCGCGGTGTCTTGAGTTTCTAGACCCCGTGGTTCCCCAGTTTACGAAGTCTGCTCTAGAATCATCTGTCCAGACCAAATTTCCTTCCCTATTCTTATCATTCAAACCAATCCAGAAATTCCCTTTCGTGTAATCCCTTCTCACAATATTCTCCAATATTTGGTTAACTACACCGTTGTCAGGTTGGGCAAGTTTGCCGCCTTCACTCTCGCAACAGCATTTAGCCTCGTCCCAGGTCTTTTTCTCATTCATGATAACGTAATTTGGGGCTAGAAATTAAATGTCATGGAGAAAGACATCAAGGAATGCATGTATTGGGTATAATTGTGCAAGCGGGCCAATATCATTGGCAAACTTTGCGTTTTAAACCACTTGGGTAAACACGACGAGTGTTGAGATGCTCGAGCTCCTGCATATCTATGTTCCCCATATCTTTCACGTTAACATGATACATCAGTCAGTCAGTCAGTCAGTCAGTCAGTCAGTTAGTCAGTCAGTCAGTCAGTCAGTCAGTCAGTCAGTCAGTCAACATAACTGTACATATTAATCATCACCAATACAGTTTGTAAATCGAACTGATATAATGGAAATTACCTGCTTCTCTTCCGGACAAATGGTCTGCAACCTGATACATGGATAGAATTGCATACATAAACTGGTTTAAATTTCATGGTTGTAGCTGTTAAAAAAGTAAGAACTTCGTCGGTACAATTTAAAAGTTGACTTTCATATCAATACTCTCTTCTAAGTAAGCCTTTATGTACACAGAGTCGCTCATAACGATGCTTTCATATCCAAAGACGCCGATAAAGCCGCTCACATGTGATTTGCATATTTTTATCTTCGGGTAAATTTGAAATGAAAGTTTTAATTA
>NC_135552.1:27547180-27557180 GCF_964340395.1 Glandiceps talaboti
ATCTGTATTCCACATTTGTATTTATTGTTTGCATTGAACGAAGGAAACGACAATCTTCAGTTTATTCATTTATGTTGTTGATTGTATAATGCAATCATTTGAGCATTGTATAATTTATGTTTATAAGAATGTAAAGTTGGAATAAAATACGAATTATTCCCTAACGTTCGAGGATCTCGGTACCTGATGTAAAGTGTTTGTGGGGAGAATGAGATACAGAGCATTATATACTTTATCCACAGGGTCATAATGGTGTAACTCTGAGTTTCATGGTTTTGCGCTCTTCAGATGACTGGATATATATGTCTTTGTTTTTGTGTGTGATTGGACACTTAAGTCACCTATAACACACATTTTATGACATGGACGTTTTTGAAAATTCAATTAATGAAAACTTCATTCTCTCTCTCACACACAGGAGATGGATTCGACTGCTTCTTCAGTTACAAGAACTAGAACTGTGATTTTACTAGTAATTGCCTCGTTAAGTCTTCAATTATTTGCAAAGACTAGAATAGTTTTCCTGATGATATCTAGACTAGTGAATAACAATCCTGGATAAATGTCAGGTGGATTAAATGAATGAATGAATGAATGAAGGAAGGAAGGAAGAATCAAGGAATCAAGTAGACTAAGATACGTCGTGACGTTTCGCCCTCACCGGCCTCCTCTTAGGGGTTGGCCGATGTGTGAGGGCACCCCGTCACGGCGTACCTTACAGACTAAGATACGTCGTGACGTTTCGCCCTCACCGACCTCCTCTTAGGGGTTGGCCGATGTGTGAGGGCGCCCCGTCACGGCGTACCTTACAGACTAGGAATCAAGGAAGGATTCACATCAACAGGGAATCTATATATATATGATCAATTCCAGAATAAAATGATGCCAGAATTCATGTTACCGGTCCTAGTTGATTCATCAAAATGTAATCCAATTTAGATTTAGACGACGAATCCCGCTGTCTGACCGGAGTACAACTTTTAAAAGCCTGTATATATCAATTTCACTAGAGCCACGGGATGAGAATCAAACAAACAGCCTCATTAAAATCGCAGTTCGTTTGAAATCATAGAATTTGCTACGTGGAAAATGTTAAGAGAAAAGATATGTAATTGACGATGGGAAATTTGATGATGTATACTGATGCCGACTAGTTTTGATATCGAAAACCGATGCAGTTGAAACATAACCCAATCCGTTATAGGCAGATTTTATTACAAGCAAATATTTTGATAAATTACGCATAAATTATAACAAATAAGGGAGTGAAGTTATATTCCTACTGACAGGTCATTATCTCATGTTAACGTTAATTCTCCACACACGCACATCGTATCAGCCGATTCCGTCACTGCCAGCCAACAGATAAGTGCAATGACTGATTCCGTCATCTTCGAAAAGCAATGTCTGTCTCGCAAAAGTATGAGATCAGTCTGTGATAAAGAAACGTCTGTACTCGGGTAGGCACTCTAGAGAGATTATCCAATATATATATATACATCGACATCACGCGGAAACCTCAAATGCTATTTCATCAAATTGCAACCACTGTGACAAGTCAAGACAAATGTCGGACTTTTCTGCTGAATAAAATTGCAATATTTGTTCCTAGTGTACATAAGGTAATGTCCGTATAACATCGGTATCATACACTGCCATGTGATGGTTGGTGGGGGTGGGGCCTACAGACGAGTTACTGTAGAGTATTCGAATAATAAAATACATGTATATGTGGTGTTTGTGCATGCAACTGGTTATATGGCTATCCAAACGCGCCAACGTTTAGGTCTAGAAAAGTAACCGTCTTCACATTTTAGAGGTTTGCCAAGTCCTATAGCAGTCGGCTTTACCTGAACAAGGACAGTTTTGTTACCATATAAATCAAAAGCAAAAACTGGTTGTTTTTTCGATTCACATCAAAACATTACCCATGATTGAGGCGTTGTCAAATTCGGCCATAATGATCTATTCAAAAAACTTGGATAGTGCCCAGTAGGTGGATAGTATCTCAGCTGAGAAAGAGACAGTACATGCCTCACCAGTCACACTCCATAAATACAACATTCATGACACAAAAAATAAACATCAAAACAGACCATTTTCAAATATAACGATATATTGACTCATAAGTTCACTCAACTTCGTAACAAGAATTAATTTAGAGCCATTTCCTACGATACGCTTTGTCTGCAATCTGATACCTCAATACAACAAAACAAATAGAACTTCAACGGAAATAAACCGACCTTCGACGGAATATCTCCGATTTCCGGCAAATAGAATGAATCTAATTATGAAGGAATGGAGGATGGAGGTCACAGCTCTTAGTTTTCATTTTGAATAGGACGTCAGCAATGTGCTTCTGTTAGATCAAACTGAGCTTACAGAGATAAGACTTTTAATTCCAACTTTATACATTGTATTTAAATCAGATCGTACATTTTACAACCATTGCCTAGGTGGAAAAAAATTCTACATTGTTATATCTTAAAATGTTTTACTACACATTGTGCTGACAGTGAGCTATCATTATCGGTTAAATGTACAAGGATAACATGTGAAGGTAAACCCAAGTTGGCGCATTCATTCTGAGATTTTTGAGAGTCAATTGACTATTAAAATGTAACAATTGCATTTGTCATTCTGATGTATTTGAGTCAAATGACTAAAATGTAACAATTGCATTTCAATTTTTGTCATGCCAAACGGAAATGTTAGATTTTTTGTCGAGCCAAGTGTTTTGTTTCAGGTTGCGTGATTTTCATTCTACAGTTGCTGTCTTTTAAAAGTGATATTTTTGGAGAACAGAAATTCTCAAATTTGGACACGTTTAATTATTTTATCATGGGGGCTATTAAATATTGTTCAATATTTTATAAATGGCAATCATATTTGGATTTCATAAAAATAAATTCATATAAAACAAAATAAAATAAAACTTTTTTTTCATTTTCTTTACATTTTTTCATTTCATTTTTGTAATAAAAAACTAAAAAGGGGTAGTGGCCTTATTTTCGTAAATACTCTATTGTAGGGAAATGAGCTCCAAATCAACTCTTGTTTAAAGACAAAGAAATTAATTTCAATGAAATTGGAATCTATAAAATACAAGATCGTATCAAACGTATTATGTCAAATAAAGTATATTGTTTGTTTCTTTGGTGGCAATCTCCCGGCATCCTCGACTTCTTGAAGCTTGCATCGGTTTTGAGCAACGTGTTATCTGAAGCGATATCAGTAAAAGAAAAATATATTGATTAGCGAGCCTTCAGTAAATTGCACGGGGGGGGGGGGGGGCAGGAAATCGGGCCCGGGCTGTTGCTTTAAAAAATGACCCCATCACCAGTGCTAAAATGTGACATTCCCCCAATTTCCACCCCCATGTTGAAATTTAAATGCTGTCAGACATCGAAGTGGACAATTATCCCAGAATCAATGGTTAAAGGACTTAATCCCACCGCTGCCACCACAATGAAAGTTTTAAAGGCATTGCTTATTTCCCAACTACTACCACCACAGGGAATTTGTGTGATGGTACTAATCACTGTGGGATCTGCATTTTCATTTCATTGGCCGAGCTGAAGGCCAGAATATTAACTCAAATACTAGATGGGCACACTCCTGACATTGTCGGGACCGAGGTTAACATCACAATATTATCCCCAATATTTTATCTAACTGTTCCCATTTTACTCCTGTGAGACCCGCTTCTCTCCTCACATTACAACTAACAATTCACTGAATGGTTGTCAGCAGTGATTTGATTGATATGGTCTAATGTGCAACCGTAATCCTAACCGACGCGGCAGCAGTGGTATGTAGAACCGGTGACAGCGATGGGATGTGGAAACGGTGGCAGCGGTGGGATGCTAAATTCACAAAATAATGCAAAGTTAGACAATAGTCAAAGTAACTAATGCGACTCTCATCCCGGTTTGTAAAACGTGACTCCACCGAACAACACAGGTTTCGTGGGATACTCCTGTTTCCTCCTGCACTAACACTGAACTTTCCTCCTGTTATTGGGTAGTATGCCTAGCTGTTGGATGGTGTATACAACGAGTAACACTGAAGTAAATCACTTATTCTATCTGTTATACACGTTTATAGCATTCATATTAAGTGTAAAAGTATACTGTTTCAAAAAATTGGTTTATTTACAAGCCTAGCATGTGACCTTTCTAGTATGGTCAATTAGCAAATGAAAGTACTTTTGCACTTGATATGGATGTGATGACCGACTGTGGTATATACAGAAACGCTTTACTTTGGTGTTATGGGTTGTAAATAAATTTGTTCTTCATTCAGCCGGAAAATACTCATGGCCTTCGAGTTTTGTCACAACTCGTCTATCAACGTGAAGAGACAAGGCCCCTTAGGTCACTCGTATTTTCCTTAGCTGAACGAAGAAAAATATTAGAGAATACTAAATCTTGGCATGTGTTCTGCACTTCTTTGAACTTGTAGGTAATACATGTGACGATGAAAGCAACCTATAGCAAATTCAAAACACATCTTAATGGTTCCAAATATACTTCTATCTCTTCAAAATTACTTACTCAGTTTTGTCCGTCACGCAAATGAACTCTAACTTTTTACCACATTTTCCCATCTTCCAGTTGTATTCAAGTTTTTTTAGACCCTTTTCTTTGTATGACCTGGAGAAATAAAAAAACTAATTTTAAAGAGGTTCAGAAACAATGTATGGTGAAAAGTGCATAGGATAGCAGACGACACCAAAAGGTAGCGACGGGAACTGTTTGATGATTGTGTCAATGCAAATTCAGCTACGAAACTGCCATCATGCCATGGAAATTCTCCAGTAATCATAAACTGTCGTTGTGTGTTGTGCATTTGTGAGAGCACGCCTAATATTACCTACTAATTTGATTCCAAACTAGATACATTTGTACTTTATACATCGCACACTGTAGTCTACCTACATATTGTCTGTACTGTGTACTCGACTGGTTCACATACATGATACATTAAAACTAGTATGCATGTACTCGCCTACATTGCACATATAAATAACCATGCAAGATAACAAAATGACTCGCGTCCAAGCATTTTACGATCGCGTTGGGTCATATATACAACGGGGTACGACACCAGGGAACAGTAACCAATCGTGGACCCCAACATCGCACCTTTTGGGTGGTCTTTTTCCCACTACTACCACCACAGTGAATTTGTGTACCGTGTTTGTATCTAATTGGCATAGCTGAAGGTCACAACTCCTTGAGAATAAAGGCATACTACCAACACTGGGATCAACATTTCCACTCCTCCACGTTATCACAATATCGTACCACACTGTTTCGCCCTCACTCCCTTGTGTTCCACTTTTCTCCTTACACCACAACTGACAATTGATTCACTACATGGTTCTTAATTGATTTGACTGATATGTTCTGATATTACAGTACAGTGGTGGCAGTGGTGGGATCAGGCAGCAGCGGATTGTGCCACACCAGTGACAGCGGTGGGATTTACTTTGCCCCAACAGAATAAAGCAAAAAATAAAGTAAAATTAGATAATACAATGGGCCAAAGTAAATTGCGACCCTCCCATAATTACATTTTCTAAAATATGCAACCCCCCCCCCCAACGATTTGTAAAATATATAGAGAACAATCCAAAACATCGTTCAGAACATTTTAAACGTATCAATTCATACTTTGAATCTTTGATAAAACCAATTGGCCATTAACGTTAATACCACATGGCAAAAGTGATATATGCTGACCTCAGTCTCTTAACATTAGTACCAAATTGCAGATTTTTTGAAATCAGCCAGTGAATCATAGTGAATGTATGTGTGCATTTGTAGCTATTTGACCTTAAAAGTCAAGGTCAAGGGTCAGAGTATCATTAGAAAGCTGTTGATTGGGAAACATGAGTGTGTTTTCACTGCGAGAGGTCAAAATGAATGTTTACGACAGAAATGGTCGCCTTCAAGACATTACCGTGAAGGTAATAGAATGAAGTGACGTGTACTTCGGTCCATTTATGTGATATCGTATATATATATATATATATATATATATATATATATATATATATATATATATATATATATATATATATATATATATATATATATATATATATATATGCATTTTAACAACGTAATGCCTATGTGACATTGAGGGTGAGGGTCAAGGTCAGTGTCATTTGTTAGACCTAAGTGACCAATATTTAGTTTTTGTACTCAATCATATCAAATAAAGCTTGCCATTGATAACATGGGTGTAGACACTGATATGAAGTTTATATGCTCGGCTTCCGATGTTACTGGGCAAAATGGGAATTTTTACAACAAAAATGGACGCCATTTTGAAAGTTATTGCGAGAGTCAAGAAATGAAGTAACATACATATGCACATGATATTTGATGTTTACTGAAAGTTCGTTTGAAATTGGCCCATGCGTACTTGACATGGAGGTGGGCACGGACGGATAGGACAGGACCCAAAGTAATAGCCCCCTCGCGGCTTCGTCGTTAGGGGCCAAAACTTTAACGTTTTTGTAACTGAGTAGTTGATATTGTTAAGAATGTATATCATAAGTGGATGAACAATGGAATTCCAATCGCTTTATATCGGAAGAGGGTGATGGCAAATCCGGCCAGTCCATCCAACGTGACCCCCCCCCCTCCCCAAAATTACATACCTCATAAATGCACAGTCCTTTTTCCTTTTGTTCTTGTTCCCTTTAGTCCATTTCTTAAATCCCAATTCAGAGAAGATGTTAACATCGCCAGTCCAGACCAAGTTGCCCTCCTTTTCGATGTCATTCAGTGCAATCCAAAATTTTCCTTCCACTTTTCCCTTTCTAAGTTTTTTAGTTGCCTCTTTGTACATATTTTCCGTGTATAACATAGCAAGCGTCCCTCCTGCACCGCTATCACCAGTAAACGTTCTTTTACAGTACAACTTTGCGTCGCTCCATGACATCTTTTCTTCGACGACAAAATATCTCTGATGACGTCCTTCCAATTCGATTACTACTGGTGCTTGTGTAAATACGAAAAAATACAACCGTTGCTATAGTTACCTAGAGATGACTCTGACCAGAATGTTTTATCAGTGGACAAATTCAACTGGCTTTGAATGTGTCCAAAAATCTTCTCCTTGTCACCTTGCAACATGACATATTGATACAAAACAGTGGGCGCCTCATATGTAGAGGTTCACACAATGTCTTACCAATTTGTTTATATCTGTGAAATTTAGTTATAGCCTCATCCCATATGACAAACTTTCATAGACATAAGCTGATAAATGCATCGCATGAATCTACATCTGATGCACTGGCAATTGTTTTATTTATCACTGTATGTCAGGATAAGGAGAAGACTTTTCGACACCTTAAATGACGGTTTGAATTGTCCGCCACTGATAAAATGACATTCATGATCACAGGCGTGTTTATATGACTGATGCAAGAATTAATGTGGTACAATGAATAAATCTACATCGATGTCTTTCCTTTCTCAAAGTGAATTTTAAAAAACCGAGGGAGAATCACAAATCACAAATCACAACTGGAAGCTGATTTATTCACCCATTCAGTGTAGAAAACAATGTAGCTTGGTGAAGTTACATGCACCTTAATCATATAACGATATACATTTACAATAGTGAACTTGCAATCCAGACTGGGCATGCTCAGGTGCAAAGGACTGTGGGATTACCTGTAGTTATCATAACTAATATGGAGCAATCGATAGAATCAACCTATAATGGTCAGGGTAACCATGAATGGTTACAAACAATGACAATATTGACGACAATACTGATTGATTCATATTTATCATATGTCCCATGTTGCAACATTCGGGATATTAAAGATGGGCGGTTAGTACGTTTCTATAGGGACATTGTATCACAACACTTGGCTACTGGGACAGTTAAAAAAGATATATTTGATAAAATTAACACTGTATCTGTTAATTAGTGATCAATAGGTAGGGTAGTGACAAGTTTACATGATTATCTTTTAAAAGTGCTTTGCGTAGATGTTGGAACACTAATGAAACTTAGATACCGCTAGATAGTGTGTCAATGGCAATGGTTGTCAAAACTTGTCATTCTTGACTGGTGATATTTCTGCATCTTTCATGGCAGACATTAGCGAAAATATAAACAATGTGTCTCTCCCCTGCCCCCAGCCAAAGTATCGATATGCTACAAGAATGTATACCAGACAGGTAAAATTCACTGATCACGGCATTCAAGGCGATACATTCGATTCCCTCCTCTACACGTAACTACCTTTAGACCAGCTCTAGTCGCGGCATAAACTAAACAAGTATAACAAAACTGGCGATTTTATGGCTGTGCAACCAATCGTCACTTGAACCGTCTATAGCCAAGTCTGAAACGTAAATTCAAGGGACACCACCCCCATCCCGGGGAGGGGGGGGGTACTTGACTGGAGAATGAATAGAGTTGTATTTTTGAAGATTCAAAATACAAATTCTACAAAGGGTTCAAAACTACTTCAACAGTTTACATTTCAGCCAGGGGCCAAAAGTCTACAGTTCAGCCAAAAGAAAGGGTGGGCCATTGAAATGGATACTTTTTGTTTAATTCGGGTTAAACATCGGAACGAAAAAGGGCACAACAACAGACGAAAAAGCCCCCAAAATCACAGCAAAAGCTACAATTATTGCAGCTATCTTTGTGGATGATCATCACTTACCAACTGTCTGTGCTTGTACCTGAAAATAATGAAACTGCGTTTAGTATGGTTTATTTAATAGTCCAAGGTTACGTAATAATATGGAAATGGATTTTACTTCCATGGTAATATTCATGGCATGTTAAACTGTCACTCAATTGCTTGGTTATTACTCAGACCATTGATCAGACCACTAGAGAAAACATACGCAAAGCCTATTGTTCATTCATTTTGTGCCCCCCCCCCAACTCTTGTTTTGAGAGTATTGTGTCGAACTCTCTCCAAAGTTTGTCGCTTGCTCACTTTTCGTACATTTTCGTAATTGTATATTTGCGCTCCTGGTATTTTTTGGGTATATTCGAGACAGACGCCATTAGATGTTTCAAATGAACGTGTTGATATAAAAGTAGTCTGAGGTTTATATTTAAAACGTCGAATATTTAAACAACCCTGACGTAATGTAACAAACCAATGCAATTATTTCATTTTAAAAAAATGAAACGGCTTAGTAACGTATCGATAAATTTTAAGTCATTTAAAATGCAACAAACTGATGATTAAATTCAAATTTGCAAAATCTCGATTTGCGAAATGTAACTTCCGCTAAACTTATAACAATGTTCAAAGAAAACGGCAATTTTTCAAATGGGGGTAAATTCTTTTGAATTTCTCACTAAAGGTGAAACCGGAAGTTTTCGAACAATCATCTGAAAAGTGCGAGAATTTAAATGTACATATTATATATATATATTTATTTATTTATTTATTTATTTATTAAAAGGTTTTTAGCGTATCTAGTCTCCCAATCCGTCTTTCATTCCTAAAGGAGAACATTACTTGAGGAAATAAAAGCAGTTTTGTAAACTACGACTAATTTCAATACATGTATTTCACTTTACATTACGTGCGGCTGCCATGAGTTCCCCAGTCAGTATCATGGGCACGCAATGCCTTATGGGAGTCATCGGACATGCAAACGCAAGCAATATTCGTAAATACCTTATAAATCTCGCATGAGGCAAAGAGCGCAATGAAAAATGAACATATTCAACCAGGCTTTTCTCGGCAGTCGCACGTAATGTAAATGAATTAATATCATGAAATAACTCCAGCCATCGTTTAAAAACTGTCTTCATTTCGTGGCGTGATGTTAATGTCACTGGAATGGAACTAGGTTTTAAATCGTAGCATGCAGCGTTCCATCTACAATAGCAAGCTTATTTTTCTGAGTTTAGCAATGGCAGAAATGATATAAAACGGAAACAAACTTCGTCAACTAACGCTGTAGTGTAAATTTACAGTTGAATTATA
>NC_135552.1:28292180-28319680 GCF_964340395.1 Glandiceps talaboti
GCCACACTGCGCTTGCCAGCTCTGGACGTAATTCTGTGTAATAGCACATCCCTACATCATATGAACTGGATTACATGTTGACTATCACTTCAGCTAGCCAATATACTCTATATTCACTCTCAAGCTATCGGAACCAAACAGTATTGTCTCAAGCCAAATCTGTGAGCTATAAACACCCGGCATACTATAACAAGCAGATTGAAGTACCAGAAACAAGACCATTGCGTTTTTTAAAAACAATAAACGCATTTTCATCACTCTTTTGACAGATATATAGTGTTTAATTTTTATGAACAAATGAGTGTCCTTGGATACACGCTACTTTTTGTATGTTCTGTGACGTGATGAAGAAATTAGGAGTATATTTTATTAGAAAATATTACCTGATTCTATTTATGAAACGATCGGTTTTTACATATTTTTGAATATTGTACATTGCACATTCATGTAATAAATCGAAAATGATGAACGTCAAGTAAGTGTCTCATTTTGAATACAAGACCGCGACATGGTACAATAGAAAACAACTAACTTGAAACACCGCCGTCTGGCTCGACAAAAATCTAACTACCGTCGCTACATTTTATCGTCTGGTTCGACAAAAATCTAACTACCGTCGCTACATTTTATCGTCGGACACGACAAATAATCCTACTAATCCTACACTTTTTTCTTTTCATTGTCCAGTGTATACGTAGTGACACAAGTCTTACAGGCACAGCTACAATGTCTTTTTGTGGTTATCTTAGCACACCGTCGCCAAATCAGATACATTGTAACAACATTTCCTTTATTTCAGGCATGTCAAATGATTAAAATGTAACAATTGTAGTCGAAATTGTTGTACTACCAGGCGTTAGAATTTTATTGAGAAAGACAATAAGATCCAGCAATGTTAGTACGATATTTGTCGAGTCGGATGATAAGATTTTTTTGTCTAAGGGAGCCTTCAGTAATTACATAGGGGAGGGCCCGGGCTGTTGCGTAAGATATGACCCTACCCCGATTCCATCGTGCTAAATACTGCCCCCTCCCTCAATTTCCTTTTTCTACTATACGACCCTCCATTGTGAAGATATTTAAAAAAAACATGGTTTAAATGCTGTCAGACAAGGAAATGGACACTAGTCCCAGAATCAATGGTTTAAAGGACTTAATCCCACCGCTGCCACCACAATGAAAGTTTTAAAGGCATTGGCTATTTCCCAATTACTATCACCACAGGGAATTTGTGTGAAGGCATTGCATCAGTCAGTCAGTACGTTTGTTTGGATCTGATTGGCTGAGATGAAGGCCAATATTGCAAACACTAGATGGGATCACTCCTAATAACATCCTGTAAGATCCACTTCTCTCCTCACATCACAACAGTTGAACTATATAATAAAGGTAATATAATGCCAGTTCAACATTACATAATGTCCAGTGGCCATTAACAGTTTTGGCAGAACCAGTGGCAGCGATGGGATGCCAAAATCACAAAATTATGCTAAGTTTGACATTACAATGAGTCAAAGCAAAATGTGACCCTCCCCTAATCATATTTTCTAAAAGGTGACCCCATTCCCCCGGGCCCTCCCCTTGTAATTACTGAAGGCTCCTTAACCAGGACGACGATTAGTTTCAACTGAACTGGTTTCCATTGTAGAGCAATCGTGATCAAGTATGTTACTGACTCTTGAATTCATCGCCATGACCCCCACTAATCCCCGGAGTGAATATATTCTTTTTAATGTATTTATATGATTTCGTTCAATATTATTGGAATGTGTCACGGTGAGATTCTGAAGTTTCTGAAAAAGCGACTTTTCTGAGAAAAACATTTCTGCGAAACTATTTTACTCACGCCACCTGTAGAAAAATAATCACAGAAAGACTTGAATTTAGGGTATATGTGCACGGATCGGATCGCGGAGTGAAATGCATCTCCCGGAAATTGTACATTGAGTCATCCGTTTACAAGAACTATGATTCCTCGGCTTACCTTGACATCGTTAATCCCGTCATTCAGTCTTCTCTATCTCGTAATGTTCTGACAATGCATTTACAAACAAAGCTAATAATGAGACAGAACGAGCATTTTACATGTACGATATCCGAACTGCCTAGATCTTGTCAACAAACTGAAACGCGATTAATGCATATCGGATTTCTATCCACATAAACAAGGTCAATAACTCATAAGATGTGATGACAGAAATGATAAAAATCCTAATAACACCACATTTTGAAAAAATAAAGTTGACAATTTGGAATAGAATTATAGGGCGCCCCTATTTTTTTTACTGTTTCTCATTGCCCATTTTTTTCAGCTCCGTCATCAAAATATTTTTTCCGCCCGCCTCTATAATGTTTTGCGGAAGAGCGCCTTCTCTGTCAATAATAAGCAAGTGCCTGGACTGTTGACGTCATCTACAGTCATGGCGGCGACGACGCTGGTTTAAAGTTGTGTTAAGAACATTCCAATTGTGTAGAGAAGTTAGGAAAGGGTCTGTTACCGGGGATCCAATAAACATAAGATTGAGAGGAGGAAAAGAGAGGTAGAGAAATATGAAGAAGAGGACTGATTAAAACTCTTTTTTTTTGTAAATAGACTGATCGGCCCATAGTTGCTCATAATAATGAGAAACAAACAAGAAGGAGGGTACATATCCGAGGATTACTGATTACGCAAAAATGTACTTCATGTGATACGGCTAATAAATCTACCTAGCATCCGAGCCGGCATGCACTTCTCAGAGGTCAACAGTCTCGCCTTGAAGCTTAAATACGAAGTTTAGCACTACATGCTCACAATATGGCTTTACTCCAATGGGTAAATTCTAATTCATACACGAAGTGTTCATTGTCACTGTTCATTATTTAGAGCATGTCGACCCGACTCTCTGTTCAAGAACACTCCAGGAAATGTTACTAAGTATAATTGATATTCTCATCTTCGAATTACATGTATATCAGGCTACTTAGATTGTGCACGTGTTTTTTCGTGATGTATTTGTTGAAATAGTCTGTTGACAGTAAGAAGCATTGATTGAATACCGGTAAAGAGCGGTGATGCATGGACTTTGTGGCTCGATGTAAACAGAAATATCGAACCACAGACAAGTTTCTTCCTTGTCTGTACGTGCTCGAACATTGAACTTTAGTCGATTTGATTATAACTGCGACGTGGACAGCTGGTATATGTACTAGTTAATCAAAGCGAAGATTCTCAGTCGCTCCTATATATTTGTCTGCTATAGATGTAATGTAAATTAGCGCCTACATTAGCCTAGCTAGTAGCTTTATTAACATCGATGGCAAGATTGCCGTCTAGGACCTAGGAGTAGACACACGAGTAGTCTTGCTGCTAGACGTTCGGGCTTTCTTTCGATGCTATAACTATAAGCGAACGAAGTTCGCATGTGAGGGCCTGCTCGGATGTTCCATCCTCGATAGCGTTGTTCGGCTGTGTGTCGTATTTTATCGGAAGAACATCCGAGGGCTAGCTGATAGACTAACACACGAGTAGACTATTTATTTTGAACATTTTTAATTGTTTAAATGATAGTATTGTATCATGTGAAATATCATGAACCCATCAACTGCTGATAATCTCTTGAATAGGAGAAACGCTGTTGAGAACATTCATTAATTTAAATCATACCCCCCCCCCACTTTATACTTTATACAATATCAATTACTTGGCACTCTTTGTTTCGCTATTAAGTGTTTGGTATTTTAGCCGGGCTTATGGATATATGGATTTATTTGGGTGCTGAGATGGAGATCAAATAATAATTTCCGTTAGAATTAACCACAAGTCAGTTTATATATGACTTTAATTGAAAAATACATCAGACCTTACTGGGAATATCTTGCACTCTGTAGGCTGACTTGATGCCCATATGTAAACAGTTGAGAATTTCGTACAGCCCCCAATGTTACTTGTTATCACCAACAAATTGTACATATGAGGGCTGTTGTTATGGTTGAATCACATCACAACAATTATATCACAGGGGAGCTGGAGGCATATATTACGCATTTATATGCATATTTGCTTGGATATATGCTAGATTCATTCTAATAAAAAAGAAGAATATGAAAGATGACATTAATGTGTTCTGACATACAACGATAACGATAATTCTCTTTCCAATTATGGTTTTCCTTTGTCTCCTGTGGTATAAATCACAGCGTTCATCACCTAGTATACATTAGGTGTTAATTGTACTGTCATCATATTTCTGTATACAACCATCACTGGCTTAATGGGTACTATCGGGAATTACCTGATAACAGCTAAGTTAAGAATCGATAATTACCTGATAACAGCTAAGTTAATAATCGATACTGCTGTTAAAAAGAGGGCTGACATCTGAAACAAAATGATAGACAGGCCGACAGACAGGCCGACAGAGAGACAGAGAGACAGAGAGACAGACAGACAGACAGACAGACTGACAGACAGACAGACAGACAGACAGACAGACAGACAGACAGACAGACAGACAGACAGACAGACAGACAGACAGACAGACAGACAGACAAGATCATTACATAACCCTTCCTTGATATAAGAACTGTTCTTGTATGTATCAGTAAGTAGAATACAACGTGTATCTTTTAAATAGAGTGAAAGTTACATCATAAAAAAACGTATAAACTCAGTTTGTTCCTCTTAAAAATCATGTCGACAAATTAATGGGTAGTAAAAGTAAGACAGAAGGGATGTAACAATAACAATAGCATATGATAACACAACGCGATAAATTCAGAGCATCGAAAACCTATTTCAACATAACATGAATATCACTAGCATCAATAGCTTATTTTAAATATTCAAATAATCCTAATTCATGTAATTTGCATAGTACATGAACATATCTATTCATAGTCAGAAAACCTATCTTACATATTCTAATCTTAATTTGAAGTGCACATGAATTTGAATATTCATGTATGAAAATCATATTAAAATATTCGAACACCAAATCTGCATGTATTTACCTGATTTGAATATTGTATTTGTATTAAGTGATAACCCATTTACTGTTGCAAAGGCATAAATATGGCGATTACTACGTATTTGGGTCAACACTGACTAGTTATCAATATTAGTACATGTTACAGAAATGTGTGTGATATCTATATCATGCATCACGACTAATTATGATACACAGTATTGTAGAAAATTATACCAATTCAATTACTTTTCATTTTCAAATAATCTCCGTTTATGAGGGTGAAAAGGCATTGAGCAACAACACGTTGACAAGCTTGTATCTAAAACATTTACTGTCATGAAAACTGAAACCCAGGACACACTACGGTTGGGTACACCTCATCAAACGATATACCACGGCTCACAAAGTTCATATCAGGCTTTTAGGTTTTTTGCTTACGTCACGAAGGTTAACAGTGATTGATACACAACTGTTTATTCAGCAAATCTAATGACCACGACACGTGACGGCAAGATGTATTAAATTGTATCATCGTGAAACCCCCCCCCCCCCCAGAATGTTTCCAGGGCAACATATATACTTCAGCTTTATCTTTTAACTATTTTGAATATTTCTTTATTTTCCCCTTTTGAATGCAATGACTTTTGCACAATGAGTCACACACACAAATCAAGCCCGAAGCTACCATTCTTGAGAAATGGTAAATTATTTTTTGAGAAATTATGCTATATTCAATACTATTAGGTAGATTTCACCTATGAATTACATATGGTGGGTGCTGGATGCTATAAAACGGAAGATGGAGATAAAAGAGTGATATTATATAGCTTGTTGTTACTGAAACAAATATTTGATGTTTTGAACAATTGGAACCTAAAAAAAAGAGTTCAATATTATCATTACACGCCTCATGAGCTTCAACTAAACAACTTGGAGACGCTCACCACGGAAGCAATGGTTGCTATGGATACATGACGTCAATTAGTATCGACAAAAGATCCCGTCGTATCTCTGAACAAAGGTCATTGAGTGCATCTTTGATTGTTGGCATTTTGTTGTTCCGAATACACATTAAGGAAACATGTTTCTTTTCTCAAGTGATAATTAAATCCGTCATTATTTATATCAAAAGAAAAGTTGACTGACCTTCGTGTGATTAATAATGATGCATTATAAACATCAATATATATGGATCATTAGTCTTACGACACCGTAAAACACACGACGTCCATTTTGGCGCGCTTGTAGTATTCTGCCCAGAAGCAAAAGATGGCAGTGTACTTATATTGAATTAGCAAATGCAACAAATGGTTAATATGTCACATCTCTTATTGTGTTTCACTGCCCATCAAAATCACATTTGTTCGAACAAGGTCCATTAGAGACAATAAAATTACATTTACATTATAGGCAAGGCTAGATACACCATAATAACACTACAGCGATCTCATAGCTTGATATCTCTTATCGTGCTGACAATCTGACCATCTTGATGCCTTGTCATAACCTTAAAGGTAAAGAAATGAAAGTGAAGATTTACATATTCATTGTACAGTATCTCAATTACGGAAATGAGATGACATCAAGCTGAGTTTTGTGAATCATTGCATACATACATGCAGATCGGGTTTCTGTTCTGATAGCTTGCTATTAGCTTCCCTATGACGACACAAACTACGGATGACCTTATGAACGCATACACTGACAATCAATCAATCAATCAATCAATCAAACAAACAAACAAACAAACAAACAAACAAACAAACATATACAGCGGTATAACAATGGCTTATTTGTTTGCAAAGTGCAACATCATTTTCCGGAGTTCTTCTTCTGCTGAAATGAATTATATAATGTATTCATTATTTCATGTTTGTTTATTGGAGATCGTTTAATTAAAATATATCTTGCCCCGTCAAAGGTTGTATCCGTCTTTCTGTCTGCCTACCTACCTACCTACCTACCTGTCTGTCTGTCTGTCTGTCTGTCTGTCTGTCTGTCTGTCTGTCTGTCTGTCTGTCTGTCTGTCTGTCTGTCTGTCTGCATGATCTAAGTGTGTACAGTGTGTCTGTCCATTTGTTTGTTGAAGGATGACCTATTCCCAATTGCTAAACAAATCAACAGCTCTATTTTTATATTGCATAAATTAACAACAACAACAACAACAACAACAACAACAACAACAATAACAACAGCAGCAGCAGCAACAACAAAACAACAACAACAACAACAACAACAACAACAACAACAACAACAGCAGCAGCAGCAGCAACAATAACAACAACTGAATATAAAAGTTTAAAAAAATCGAATTCGCGAGACCTCAATGATGGGTCACGTCTTCCCCTAACAGGTGTATCGTAGACGGTGGAGACAGAGGGTCTTCTCTCGTCAACGTCTATTGTTGAATCATGAACTTCGGGTCGCATTTATGAAAATTACATACATAGAAAATTAATATCGCATGGACAATTTATCACATTTATGACAGATAACATTTACATGTTACGATCATGATCATATATCACTAGATATGAACTGAAAGCGCTCCTGAAGGTGACAGTCCTTATTACCAAATTAATTAGATCATAAAACTAATTAGTATACTTCCCTAATTATGCTAGTCAAGCAATTCGCTTCTAAAATAAAACACAATGTTTCGCTAGTGTGACAATTTTTCCGATGATATTCATAACATGTGTTCATTATAATGCTAATTATGCAAAATAGTACAAACAGATTCCACTCGTTAAATGAATCAAGTCCTTGATATACAGAAAATCACCAAATTTGTAAAATAATATGCAAATTAGGATAATTACTATGCGCGAATTTTGCTAGCAGAAAAAACTAATAGTTCCTGGACATAACTACATCAAGTAAGTTTAACATTCATTTCATTTGATGTATTAGTGTTTGAAATAATGCCGGTATTGGGAAAATTCAGTTCTGAATCATTTTTATCACCAGTTCCTAAAAGGTTATCTTTTCTGACCAGAAACTGCTTCTGATTTAGAACAGCGCCTCACGTGGCCAAATATATAATCCCTTTCTTTTCAACGTTTAGTATTATCTGCAGAATAATCAAAATTGACCAAAATCGTAATGACTTTGTTTGATCATGGCCGCATAGTGGAACGGTCTGAATTCGTACCCCTAAAATGGTTATTTTAAAGTGTCAGTCTCTCATGTCACTTTCGTTCGTCGAAAACATTGCAGACCATTCATAGTAAAACTCACTTCGCCCGGAACATGATCATGATGATGTAAAACATTTGGTTTTTAGAAACGACAAATGTAACGGGAAAAGGAGGGTTTACATTTTCCAAAAGTGTATACCAAATGACTAACATTGCTTTCACGTCGAAAAACAACATACATTCTTTTGTGACCGTTTTTTTTTTTTGAGGGCGCTCGTCGAAATTGATCCGCAGGATATACCCGACCTGAATATCCGATCTCTCCGAAGCTATTACGGGTTTCTGGATAATCTGCAACTGTTTTATGTCAAGATCGCGAGAATGAGACATGGTGATGTCATGATAATGAATGTGTTGTAAACACTATGTTGCAACATACTACCTAATATAACATTTCACTGTTTTTATTTTTTTGTTACATACATACATACATACATACATACATACATACATACATACATACATACATACATACATACATACATACATACATACATACATACATACATACATACATACATACATACATACATACATACATACATACATACAAGTGCGCTATATGTTTCCCTTCCTTCCGGCTCTCGTCTTTCAAATAGTTTTAGTGAAGTTAAGACTAAGTGAAGACCGTATCGTTTTTTCTTTTACCCTTTAGATATTTCTATCTCCCGGAAAAAAGAAAGAGGGATGGAAGAAAATCATAGCGCAAGACTTATAATCCGAACAATGCCAATGAATGCATATATGTAAAATATATACTGGCTTCAGTCTTGGGTAGTTTTATTATAATTGATTCGTGAACGGTTAACAGAAAGTTGAACCTAATGGCACATGTGCGACCTTGAGCTCAAAGTCAGGTCAAATCAAATAGAACTTAATATCTAATTAACATTAATATTATGCGTTATGCGTGAAAACAAAGTGACGGATATAGGAAATCGTTAATGTTTCAGAATTACAATTTTATCAGACCGAGGAAATGGGATAATGTGAAATAGATCTACCTAATTGTTATGAATAGCATAGTAGAACGGATGGGAAATTATCAAGATACAGAACAACTGCCACATCAATTCTAGAAATTGTACGCAAACGTAGCACTTGCAAATAATAAACAAGGCTACGTCATTCACAAAGAAAGTAGTTCCAGGAACCACCCTCATGTCGTATTGTAGATATTGTTCTTGATTTATTTGTGTTCTGTCTGTCTGTCTGTCTGTCTGTCTGTCTGTCTGTCTGTCTGTCTGTCTGTCTGTTTGTTTGTTTGTTTGTTTGTTGTGTGTGCTTTGATATATTTTATTTATATCTTAATACCCTTTGGGCAGAAAGAAACCATATCATTACGTTCAACGATGATGATGGCAGTCACGGATCATCAGAAATCTTTGACTTTATAAAGGTCAACAGAGAGATGACCGCAACCTTGCAGTTATCCGCGAGAAAGTTTTAATTAGTATAACTGCAATGTACTTTAACAATGGTGATCACAGGTGAATACAGAAATCGGATGTATTTGTATATTAGCTTTTCAAACACTTGGTGTTTACAGCTTGCAGTCAAACTAGTATCAATTGATTATACATTCAAATAACTACTCAAAATGTATTGTTTTAGAATGTTTACGTCATCGGTACAATATTTATAAACAAAAGAAAGAGAAAATTAGGGAAACGCATATATTAATCAACAAACCTTAAAAATGACCAGACATACCGGCAAAAACATAAACTCGAAGTTGACCACAAACAAAAAGGGCGGCTAATGTTGACAGAACAGATACTATATTTTTATGGAACGGATGACGTAATATGCGCAGAGAGTCTCAAAAATGTTGAAAGTACGCACTGAATCAGTATGGGAAACGTCTGTGCTTTAGGCCAAAGCATGATCGACCGATTGTAAATCGTGATATCACCCCCTCTTAATAACGCTATAGTTAACGCTGTAAAAGACAACTCAGATACTTGGCGCACTTTCTTACTTAGCGCCTATATACCTAATCAATAATCAGGAGCACTTTCATACGTAACCTAAGACTGGACAGGAAACCATGCATGTAGGAAAATATTGAGGAAATACATTCAGTATTGAGTGTATAATTCAACCCCCAGACTTACACGATACTTAATCGATTGAATACTGATTTCAAAAGCATGTCTGTATGTAGTCTTTAGGCCGAAGAGTGAATACAAATGGGCAAATTATTGTAAAACAGATTTTTTTTTCGAATTCGAAAGTTGGCCGATATGTCGCCCACAAAATACGTTTATGTGAAAGGACGGGAGTAACATTATTTTTGCAACTTTGATATCGACATTCTAATATTTAAACTTAACCGATCTGAAAATATAACCGAAATTCTTACAATCTATTTAGTCTACTTTAAATGGCCATATTTTGGTTTATCCTCTCATTGCTTACCTTTCTCATTCGCCGTCTGGTACGCATGTCCACTGAGTGAAGTGCTTCTTGTTTGTTAACAAAGACGGTGCATCATGCCGCTCATACTATGTAAGCTCTTTGGGGCGAGATCAATAGTTCAATGTTGGATGGAAAAACTCCCCACCCCTTCTAACTTAATTGGCAAAAATTGAAATTTATTCCATGTAGCACAATCAATTTCAAATCAATATGTAGTAGTATGTAATGCTATGAATACAAAGACAGAATGTACTGAGGAAAACATAGCTCTTTTAGTGACACTTTGATGTATTTCAGTGCCGTGCAATAAATAGTGAAAAATCTTCCTTTTCTCAATTTGGCATTATTTTTAGAAATCGTTTTTGCAAGATGCAAACTAAAATGGTCCCCCTAACTAAAGTAATTAACTTTTTATCCTACTTATTGAACTATTGATCTCGTCTCATACCCATTCACGTTGAATTTAGCTTAAGTTCATAGGACGACGCTAGAGTTTACTTGACGCTTTCGCAAAGCATGTATAATATTTATATTGAGAAACAAAGCCTTGTGTGAGCGTCTGTAGTTACTGCCAATGTTTACTTAGCGTGGGACCCCAAGACATATATGTATGAATCAGACGTCCGCTATACTTTCAACATTGGCTTAAAGAGCTGCGAGTATGTATTGTTGCAGTAAAACCAAATTTCAAAATGTCAACACGAAGCTTATGTATTTAAAGAACAAATTGTTGACAATCTTTCTATAGTTATTACCATCTACTTTTCTGAGATCAAAACAGAGTTTGAATCGAAAATCAAATGTGATTTGGCTGTCCAGAACGTGATGTGGAGAAATCTCAACCATCACTGTTCCAGCGAGATTTGTTGTTTTATGGCGTTGAAAACAGCTGCTTTATTACCCACACCAGCTTGTAAACGATGTATACACTCTATAAAACCAAACCATTGTATTTGTACCCCTTTTTAATGGAACTTTTAATTTTTTAAAAATATACTTTATAGGGTAATGCGTCATTTAGCATTAAGTTTATAACTTGATTCGTCGTTAGCACATACCTTTTTGTGCATTACGTACTGTTTATGACAGTTTACTTGCATTTATCTTGTTATTTAGATATATATTTTTATCACTGTGCAACATGAGGCGATTTCGTATGACGCTTGCATATACACGAAATACATTAACTTCTAACCTTAAAACCTATGTACACCAAGGAAATACATTGATCAAAATCAAGGAAGGGACTGTGTACGGTTTTATTTTACACTGTCTAAAGATAGCGCTCATTTCATAAAAGGAATGTATTTTGAACGCTTTCTCTGTCTGTCTGTCTGTCTGTCTGTCTGTCTGTCTGTCTGTCTGTCTGTCTGTCTGTCTGTCTGTCTGTCTGTCTGTCTGTCTATACGTGTAACTGTGTATAGGTGTGTGCACTTGTATACTCGTATTTTGATATCGTATATCCTTACCAGTTCGATCACATGATGTAAATAACATGTTTTATTTTTACTACTCTTAAAGTATTTTTCTATAAATGAACATTTCTCATTACCTATATATTATTATTTGACATGGTAGATGTAGAGACTGCTATTACCAGCTAACCGTAAAGCTATAAAATGTACTTAATACACTTAGAAACTCCCCCGCATATCGAATGACTGTAATTATAAACGAATGTTTAAACAGCTGGAAGTTAAAAAAACTTGCCACTCAAATCATGCTCACTTAAAAGGTATTGACATATATTTAGAAGCATTTTTACCATGGAGACTTTATGGGTTACGATTTTTTCTCACAGGCGTATTGGTAATATACTTAGTATAGTAAAACACTTATCTGAATGCTAATTTTAATCTAAATGTGCACGTGATCTCACTGTTTTGGAAAACACTATTTTAGGGTCGTTTTAGAAAACACCACTTCACTTGAAGTTCGGGGGATCACTTTAGAAAAACAAGATAAGTGTCATTTCGGTGCCGTGAAATGACTCCTGTAATTTGCCGAACTCTTCTACTGTGGGAGAGGGACACCTCTTCCCGTACCCTCCCACTATCGGTATTTTCAACATATATGCACACGTCATGTGCACTATTTCTAAAATAAGAAATTCAAACATTTCGTACTTGGGTTTATTGTATTTAAGAATGCCTATCTGTACGTGTATTACGTTAGGGTTAGGGTTAGCTTTCATTTTTCATTGAATATTATATGTTGATAAGCAATCACGGCAGTTTTAACTGAATATTTCAACTGGCCATTTGTGTTTTAATCAAATTGTCATTCTCAAGATAAAAACTTGTTCTGAATGAAATTGTAGAACAGTATGGTATTGACTACACCTGAATATGAACGGAAGCTATAAAACATTGAAAATAATGTACTTATATTAATACACTGCACTCAGAATTGTAATTTGATTCTGCGAATTTTTGTTACGTCATCTTATACCGAAGTGTATAACACCACAAACAGGTATATGTACGGTACCATAGGTAGCATTATCAGAAATTAGCTTATGTTGCTTTCATTTGCTAATTTTGTAAAGACCAATTTTGATAGAGAATTGTAACGTATGTAAGGCGTCTCTCGTGGATTTATGCTGAGTACTGAGATACCTTCCGAAAATAGATTGCAGATAAACACGTACAGAAAAAGTAAAAAATTGTAAATTATGCCCTTAAATAACAATATTGATGTTTATTATGTTACAGAATCATCAGAATAGTAAGACTCTATATACTTTATACATAAAGTGATAATAATTATCAAACATATGCGTGGGATGGGAATGGGGGATCAGTTTGGAAAATGTGGCCTCTACTGTGAGGTCACGTTGACTTTGGTCAACCTATAAGTTGGTAGCATGAACGATCCAGGAGTTCATTCCGCTGATGTCATAGCGAGTGATGGCTCAACCTTTCAGACTGCGGAAGCTGGGGGGGGGGGGGCAGTTTTAGGAAACCCATATTCAAGTTTAAAACACCGCCCCAGTCGGTTAAAAATGATCGGCCCCTAAAAATGACCCGCCAGTAATGGTAGAACTTTCTAATAGCAAACACTGATGGAGCAGATCTGCATTATTTCATCATTATTGTTACAAGCCATAAGCTTATATATTGAAAATCAAACGTTAATGTACTAAAACATTCTTTCATCAGGGATCGGCAAATAAAAGTCCAAAGAAAGAACCCAACCTATTATTTCAACTTTGAAATTTGCTTATAATTTATTCAGAACTGTAGAGAATGATTTTCCCGCGTTTTAGAGTAGCATATGGATTAATAACATTAAAAGTGCTGCGGCCTCTCCTGATTGGTCAATATAGAATTGTGTCGAGTTGTTTGACGCAAAGCATGCTTATATACAATTTCCGCTTTCCAGACATGTCAACAGTGCTTTTGATGGGGTGTTGTATTGTTGCGAAATAAGTCGGTATAACGTACTTCTCAACATATTTGAACAGATATGACACTGAAAACTACTTGTGGCTCCGTTTGATGACAACGTATTTATTCAATCACCTGCGTTCCTTAGTACAGAAGTGGACAACAGATCGTGGCAATTAAAATCGCACGTGATAAAATAGTAGGCCACTATATTTCGAGATATTTCTCTATTTTGGCACCACGCGGTGGCGACTTTATTCACGGATCTCTACTTAACTCATTGTTAAAACGTAAAAGTAGGGGTATTAACCATCGGTGAAATAGTTCACACTGTTGTTCGTGTAATCATTATTGCGGATATCAATGGTATACCACCGTATAGAGTGGTTCAATCACGAACAACTCTTCAGGTAGACGGCTTTCCCACCACGATTTGCGGTGATTCTTGATAACGAAGGTAACGTACTCATCAAATCAGGACGGCACCTACTATCATGTTTCTCGTAACAATAAAGGTGTGCTTGTCACAACTTCAACGATGCAGTCTCACACTCAGGCTGGAACTTGTTATCATTTTTCAAATGTTCATCTACGCCAGTGTCAGTGTCCAAACCTCAAGTATGTGTTCGGATATTGGTATATTTTCACCGACGGCAGCTTTCCCGACAACAGACGATGTTATAGTCCGTGTGTTTAGCATTGAGGATTGCAGGACTAAATGTTTAGAGTCCGATTCATGTGAAACAATCGCATTCAACAGACGTCTGAGTTTATGCACACTGCTAAGTTTAAGCATTGACCGTGTGGAGAGTTCTACATATTTTGTAAACGGGGATCGACTGTTTCCTCGACCTACACAGGTAGGTGATATATATGTTACATCCCATCGATCAAACTGTCCAATTCACGCAATTTTGACCAGTCCAGGAGATTGTCAATCTTATGCAAATTAGAGTATACATATTACGATTTAAAAGAAATGAAATTAAGTCGTCCTTCCAAATATGCGTTGGGGGAGGGGGTTGTTGCATCTCACAGAAACCTTATCACCTTTAATGCCACTAGAACCTGGATTGATATCTTTTAGTAACGTACAATGAAGAGCAGGTATCAATATGACTCTCAATGCTGATTCAAGAATCTTTTTCGTTTCCAAATGTAATTAATTCCTTCTGTAGAGGAATTTTACTCTTTTGAACATTTAGTGACGAAATATGTTTGTAAATATGTGACCGGATAGTGAATTGCCTAACGTCAATCGCAATATGTTACTTACTGCTTTAACTCAGTAAGTTTATCACTCGATATCACTATTAAACTCGCACCACATTTCAATGTTATGTTTCAATGTTACAGTGATATTAATGTTAAACACATTTGTTTATGTGTTATAGAAATTGACCAGTTCATGCACTGGGCAATTTACCTATACCCATTTCATGAACTGGACAACAAGCTTATATTGCCTATTCTATGAACTGACGGTTGGACTGTAAGGAGAACTAAAGGTAGATACCTTAAATGGCAAAGAGAGAGTGAGAGAGAGTTTGATATAGAGAGGGTAAAGCTACCAAAATCAGTGCAAGCGTGTCAGTGTCATGAAGCAAGTTAGCCCCCATGGTTAAAATGCAAGCCAGTTATGTAGTAGCAAGAGGCTTAGCATGTATGTCAATTCAGTCACGTAAAACCATAGACGTTAGAGGAGTCTATTGTAAAACAACACCACACCACACCACATCACACCACACCACACCACACCACACCACACCACACCACACCACATCATACCGTGTCTTACCACACCACACCACACCACACCACACCACATCATACCGTGTCTTACCACACCACACCATACCGTGTCTTACCTTATCAAATATGTACTTGGCCTATAAAATACCTTACCATATTCACTTGTAAGTTCACTAACCCCACTAAATATAAACCATTATGCCATGTTCAAAACTACAGAACCACACAATCCATTAAAGAGCGATGAGATGTTAGTATGTTGTAGTACATTTTATAGTCCACTAAATTACAAATGAGTTGAAAAAAAAGTCGTACTGTAAACAAATGTAGTATAAAACAATATATCGCTTTGAAAAATTAACTCTAGAAAGCAAAAGATAACACACGAGTCTTTCCGAAGATTCCCGAGTTATGAAAGAAGTCGTTTTATATGAATTCAAAGGTTACGTTGTCCATTCTAACTAACGATATAAGAAAGACATTTTGTTTTTTCACAATTTAGTTAAATATTTGAATAACGTAATGCTTCTGGTTCTCCAGAGTAGATCTTGATTGGTCGAAAACACATCACCCTAGCAACAGGGGTCATGACACCAAGTAGTGAATTTAAATAAAATACACACGTACTTATTTACTGAATAATCTTTGTTGAGTTACTCTCGAATAGCGTATTCAATGTTAATTGTTATTTGATTGTGAGTATAGTTTAGAATTCAGTTATCTCCCCTTGACTTTTCACCTTTCCCTGTGTACATTTCAGAAGCTGTGTACATTTCAGAAGCTGTGTACATTTCAGAAGCTGTGTACATTTCTGAAACTGAATACATCCATAGCTGTGTGATTACATAAAAGCCTAAACTGATACATTATGATTGTCGAGGAGAAAGGTGTATAGAATCAGCTTCAAGATTTAGAAATTAATTGCAGATATAATATCACTCGTTAAACACTTGTAAAGATGGCTAATTGGCAATGCAAACTGAAACACATTTATCGTCATTTAAGGCTATTTCGCTATTAATGTTTACAAATCATTTTAGGCTGTCTTTTAGTGAAAGAGTTATCTTTCTCACGATATGACAAGTGACTTCCTATACGTGAAAGAAGGAACATTATGTCAGATGTCACCTTCAATGACTTATCCAATGGTAGGGAAATGAAGACTCTTCTCAAATGTACAATCATATATGGTCCTATTGTACTGGTACAATTGACTACACACAAATACAATGTCCACCCACTCATCTTCTCGTGTTCACGTTTTGTTGCCGCATGTTTCAAATCATTTGATCACGCCGTAGGGAACAGGACTAATACTCTTGATTATGGAGGTACAGTCGTTGCAAGACAAGGTCGTAGGCAATCTAATTTTACCACTGGGGAATGAAATTGAATGAACGTTGTTGTCGACAGCATCAATCTTTCGATCTGCTCAAATATTCACTCGCGATCGGTTCGGTTTGAACGAGTAATAGCTGTTGTCTAGATTCTATCGTTCCTAACGTTTCGATTTTATCACTGTAGAACTTATTAAGTACTATATTTGTACGGTATTCTCTATCAGCAATTTGTTCTCCAGTATTTGTAAATTCATTATTACAAGGTTTATCAGCTCTTTTGATCAATCACAGACACGTCTTACTTGTCTGTGGATCAATCAAATGGCCACTCAGTGTAGATTTACATGTCCACATCATAGTTTACATGTTGTCTGATCTATGTTATTCGACTGTTGTCATCAGTGTTTGCACAGATAGACTGCAAGTTGAATGTGAATTCACAGAGAGACAGAAAGACATACAAGCAGGCAGTACAGTGACAGACAGACAGACAGGCAGACAGACAGAGACAAACAGACACACACACACACAGACACACACACACACACACACACACACACACACATATATATATATATATATATATATATATATATATATATATATATATATATATATATATATATATATATATATTGTGTTTATATTCAAGAAAATGCTCATAAGAAAAACCATTAATGTTCCTTAGCGCTTAACCAACCGATAATGAAACAAAAGACACTTAAATCAGTTTTATGATATGCAAATATAAATGACACGAGCTAAACATTCAACCAATTTATCTAGTTTGTGGGTTTATGGGGCCCATCGTATTATTAAAAAACAGAAAGTGAAGCTATTTACAAATTCAAAATCATAAAGGTACCGATTTCAATTAAACAGGGCCTATTTCCGTAAACAACTAAATTAACGATTTCTAGATTTACTTGATTATAAAATTTAATAATATATGAAACCATATCAGCAGTGTCATATCCTGACATATTGTGAAGGAAATAACATCATATTACAAAAAATATAAGCAAATTACAATATACAATAGTTTCCGTTATGGAAACAGAAAGGTCAAATTAATGTTCAACGTAATATTATTATTTTGATGAGGAAACTGCCGAACTTTGAGAGAAGTGAATAGAAATGCTTTATTTGCTTTTTATAATGGGACTCCTGCAGGGAATGTTTTATTGATCCTGCATGGAAAAGGAATCCGCCTAAGGCCTATAAAAGGAAATAGGCGACCGTTTCCGTAAAACCGATACTTTCACATATGTAATAATAAAAAGGGACTGAAACGCCGGAGTTGTTTGCACAATGGATAATAAAACGTAAAAATAAATCTATTTTCCATGTGGCATTTGTAGTTGGAGATAATGAGAAGATACTAAATATAGAGTCAAATTTGATATAATGTATTGGTGGTTCATTTCTGTATAATTCAGTATTTAAGAGTTGTAATTTTCTGTTCATTAACAAATCCAAGGATTTCTATGTTGGGTCATTTCATTCAACCTCTAAGAGTGCTTTAAATAATATAATATATAAGAATGGTGTTTGGTAATTGAAGTACTGGTAGCAGCATACACTTTTTTGTATGTTTATTATTTATCATTTGCAAGTTTATTTACCATAATTATTCTACGACGTGGTATTGCATTTATCAACACCCGTTGTATACATCACACACACATTGACAACACTCATTATGTTGTTAATATAGTTTATGGTTTCAATTCCAAAGTGGACACTGCAAAGACACATGGTACTAGATACTAACTGGATTATATATTTAGTCATCATTTATGATCTGTATGTCTGTATGTCTGTATGTATGTATGTATGTATGTATGTATGTATGTATGTATGTATGTATGTATGTATGTATGTATGTATGTATGTATGTATGTATGTATGTATGTATGTATGTGTGTGTGTCTGTCTGTCTGTCTGTCTGTCTGTCTGTCTGTCTGTCTGTCTGTCTGTCTGTCTGTCTGTCTGTCTGTCTGTCTGTCTGTCTGTCCGTCCGTCCGTCCGTCCGTCCGTCCGTCCGTCCGTCTGTCTGTCTGTCTGTCTGTCTAGCTAGAAATCTACCTCCAGACACAACATTCCAAAATAAAACTGGTAAGTCACGATATACATATGCATGTATAACATGAAGAGATAGTCTTTGATTTCGTTTTAAGCTTATTGTTAAACCTTGAGATACAATTAAAACAAAACCAGCCAGTATTAAAATTAAAATGTTAGTATTTCTCTAAATCGACAGACTCAGTCGCTGCCTGAAACAAGTGCATGTGACGACTACCCCTGTGGTGAGCATGGTCTCTGTGGGTTAGATTGCGGTAGTGATGGATATATTTGCCATTGTAATGAAAATTGGAGTGGAGCGGATTGCCGAACGGATCTCTTACTCGGTAAGGTTAAATCCATTGTAATGAATAGGCCCTTAATGGGAAATTGTTATTTATTATTTCTACTACGTATACGATGGCTGACTCGATTCCACATGCCAATTTGCAAAATAACAAGTGGGAAAGGGCAACTGTGATATTACTACTTTTAGTTTTGTGTTGTTAGTCTTTCCGGCAATATAAATGCTGTTAATAACATTCCCGTGGGATCGTTCGTTACGATAACTGCGAATTGCTTAATTGACTCTTTTGTGAGTGTTTGATTAATTTCATCCAACACGATTGAAAATTGTTTCATGAGAGACGATGTAAGCACAACATAACATCTCTACTCATATGAACTAACATCGGATCTGTGTTGGATGAACCGAAAGATTAGTTACCAGTGTTGAAAACCACTTTAACGAAATAAGATATTAGAATTGTATATTGAGATGATTATGTATAACAAACATATGTATAGGCAACTGTAAAATGTACTTGGATTTAAATAAAGTCATCGGAATAAATCAGCCCGACGTCCGGAATTGGGTAAATTGAAACAATAAATCAGCCTGAGTCTGTGTTAGTCTTTTTCAAGGCTGTTACTCTATCAACTACATTATACTTAACTTACTCACACTTGTATCTTGGGCTTGTAAGTAGCTTGGAAACGGGAGAAGTTAGGATACTTGTACGGTTGAAATAGGTTAAAGGTCTATACGGTCTGTAACTTTATGCGATTTATGTGTTTACTGTCGTTTTATTTGGAAATTTAAGTGTTACTAATACAACCTATGAAATATGATGAATAGTGTCGAGTAAATGGTAGAGCTGTTCAGGTAGAATACCTCTTTGGGACAAATTTCAGTCGTTGAAAATCAATAAACTTTGACACTTGAAACCTTGTCCATGGTCCTTTTGGATTAATAAAAGGCATTTGAGGTTAACTAACTTGTTTTCATGGAAATCGTCAATCTTTTATTTTCCCATAAAGTTAACACATAGTATTCGGCGGCCATATTGGATTATAAAATAACACCATTTTGATAACATTTTTACCTATATTTCAAAAATGTGTACGGTGACTCCAGATTTTTTTATTGAGCTTAACTAATTAATCAATCCATCCATCCATCCATCCATCCATCCGCCCATCCATATATATATATATATATATATATATATATATATATATATATATATATATATATATATATAATATGTTAGCGAATACATTATTTTCAAGTGGTACTTTCCCCACAATGCAATCTCCTACATGCATGGGAAATGAATCTGTAAATCATAATTAATACCATTATAAAACCAACGAATAGAAACAAAGTACAAGTCAAGGTTATATATATATATGCCATGATTGTATAATCCCATATTGATATAATCCCTAAATCTGAAGTGTATGTCTTTTCCAGGAAGGCAATATTTTGATCGATAACTATACATATGATTTCAATTAAAGAATTGATTTGGGAACCATGTTTTATCGGAGAGCTTAATTCTTGAAATGAGAAATATTGAAAACGTGGGGAAAATTCACCGAGATTATTTTGAAACGAACAAAAAAAAGTACATGAGTGAACTTGTAGAATAATGGTTATCATGTCTCTATTTCAGAAAATGTTGACTCAATATGAAAATTGTTCATGATTTGGTAATTTGTTTTTGCAAACATATATGCCCAATGTATATTGAAAGTTAATGAGACAGAAAATTGGGAGAGGTAGCTACGGAAATGAATCTAAGAACGAATCATAAAAAAAACTGGATTGATCAAATATTCGTTGCGTTCCAGAGTAGTAGTATATTGAGACAGAATTCTGTGTAGTGGTATATTGAGACTGAATTCTGTGTAGTAGTATCTTGAGACAGAATTCTGTGTAGTAACTTATATTGAGACAGAATTCTGTGTAGTGGTATATTGAGACAGAATTCTGTGTAGTAACTTATATTGAGACAGAATTCTGTGTAGTAGTATATTGAGACAGAATTCTGTGTAGTAGTATATTGAGACAGAATTCTGTGTAGTGGTATATTGAGACAGAATTCTGTGAAGTAGTATCTTGAGACAGAATTCTGTGAATTAGTATATTGAGACAGAATTTTGTGTAGTCACGACAGAATTCTGTGTAGTAGTATATTGAGACAGAATTCTGTGTAGTGGTATATTGAGACAGAATTCTGTGTAGTGGTATATTGAGACAGAATTTGTTTAGTGGTATATTGAGACAGAATTCTGTGTAGTGGTATATTGAGACAGAATTCTGTGTAGTGGTATATTGAGACAGAATTCTGTGTAGTGGTATATTGAGACAGAATTCTGTGTAGTGGTATATTGAGACAGAATTTGTGTAGTGGTATATTGAGACAGAATTCTGTGTAGTGGTATATTGAGACAGCATTCTGTGTAGTACTATATTGAGACAGAATTCTGTGTAGTACTATATTGAGACAGAATTCTATGTAGTAGTATATTGAGACAGAATTCTATGTAGTAGTATGTTGAGACAGAATTCTGTGCATGTGGCATTTTCACTGCCGACCCTAAACTTATTTGAAGTCTCGCGAGAAATAGTGGATGCGGAAACTGACATCAACTTAAAAAGACAATATAAAGCTGTTCTTCCAATCTGTAATGGCTGTACATCTGATGAGAAGACACCAATAACACAGAGACCATATCGAAAACAACGGAAATTATATCTACCTGAACTACTCACACATCAAAAAAATCTATCTACCCCAACTATTCTAAAATTGAGCGTAATCGGAACTGTACAATCTTTAAGCATAAAAACAAGTGTACTGAATAATTGTAGCTCACTGGACTTTTCTTTAGAGATTCATGACATATGCATAGCATCATTTATTTTCAAGCATCATTAGGTTACATGGTAAATTCGGCCATCAAATAAAGGTCTCATTGCAGTTGATGAGTTCTAAAAGGAACACGGTGTGATGATTTCTAAAAGGAACACGGTGGGGTGATTTCTAAAAGGAATACTATGTGGTGATTTCTAAAAGGAACACGATGTGGTGATTTCTAAAAGGAATACTATGTGGTGATTTCTAAAAGGAACATGATGTGGTGATTTCTAAAAGGAACACGGTGTGGTGATTTCTAAAAGGAACACGATGTGGTGATTTCTAAAAGGAACATGATGTGGTGATTTCTAAAAGCAACACGGTGTGGTGATTTCTAAAAGGAACACGATGTGGTGATTTCTAAAAGGAACGCGGTGTGGTGATTTCTAAAAGGAACACGGTGTGGTGATTTCTAAAAGCAACACGTGGTGGTGATTTCTAAAAGGAACACGATGTGGTGATTTCTAAAAGGAACACGATGTGGGGATTTCTAAAAGCAACACGGTGTGGTGATTTCTAAAAGGTACACGATGTGGTGATTTCTAAAAGGAACATGATGTGGTGATTTCTAAAAGCAACACGGTGTGGTGATTTCTAAAAGGAACACGATGTGGTGATTTCTAAAAGGAACACGATGTGGTGATTTCTAAAAGGAATACTATGTGGTGATTTCTAAAAGGAACACGATGTGGTGATTTCTAAAAGGAACATGATGTGGTGATTTCTAAAAGCAACACGGTGTGGTGATTTCTAAAAGGAACACTACATGGTGATTTCTAAAATTAAGGAACACGGTATGGTGATTTCTCATGAATATTCTATAGAGTGAATATTATTAATACGTTATATCATTCACTTTGATTCTAATCAATACTTGTTGAAAAAATTAATTGAGTTGGTATTGACTCAGACCCTGCCTACTTTAAAGGTGCATTGGAAAACCAGTACCCTATTGGCACCGGGATTTTTCAATGATTATAGTTACTTCGTTTCCAGGCACTCGGCAATGACTACAAATATAAGCTGTAAGTGATGCAATTCTGTCGTAAGGATGTAAAGTGCTAGATGAAAATCAATCAAAGTTCACTTTTATTTGATTAACAAGAAGTCTTGAATTGTATATATACTATAAAGTGATATGTAAAAACTAATTAGTAATCCTTGAAGTTCATCTTGATAGTGATCAATTCAACTAATTAGTAACCCTTTAAGTTCATCTTGATAGTGATCAATTCAACTAGTTTGCTACGAAAGAAAAGTCAATATATTCATAAGTGTTTCGGAATACTATTTTCGTCTATGTGCGTTTTCCCAGGAAAGATTTCACGATAACATTCACATTTTCACGTCATTTGCTACAATC
Organism: Glandiceps talaboti; assembly: GCF_964340395.1. Taxonomy (NCBI): domain Eukaryota; kingdom Metazoa; phylum Hemichordata; class Enteropneusta; family Spengelidae; genus Glandiceps; species Glandiceps talaboti. The sequence goes on from NC_135552.1 coordinate 28,315,865, forward strand.
ATAGTAGCATCATGATAGTCCCCCGCTTTGCTCCTTTTGAGTTATTTGAATCATACCATTTTCCTGTTTTACAAATTTAGTTATGAAATAGGAAACAATTCAACATGTGAATCAATGCGCTTGGGTCAGAAGGTAAATGTTTCATATTTATTTAAACGATCTTTAATATCCTATCGGTTACTAGGAACGTCCTGAGAGTTTCATATACTTAGCTGCAGTCAAATCTATAACGTGCTCTCAATAGTCATTTGCATGACAGCTTCTTCTAGTGCTATCAATCAAATTAGTAAAAGGGTAGATACCGGATATGATGAGCTTTGGTCGTCATTTCCGGTAGGTCTGTACTTGATTTCTGCAGTACATTGTCCGCTGATTATTGGGTCGTTTTACCCGCGCTTACTTTTCATGTAATAAAACGAAATCATATTCAAGTACTGACACTGTTTTTGCACAAGTAACTTTCTCACACCCCTTATCATTCCAAAATATATTTTGTTTTGTAAACAATCGGCAAATTCAATATTTCTTAACAAAAATGTCCAGTGTGGAAGACCAGTCCAATTCCCAAGGGCGTGTGTCTTCCTTTCTGTGTAATTTATGTGCCAACAATTTATACTCCCTCATGGAAGTCTGTTATTAATAAACGCATAGTTATCATAGCCATGCAGGAATTTTGACAATGTCACACATAAAACAAACTAAATCTTCGTTGTTTTCAAAGCGGATTATTTACCGGAACTGCAAGAATGATGCAAACATAATAGTAGACTGAGTCTCTATAAAGGTCTTAGAAATACAAGAAATATTAGACTTATATATAAGCTTAATCTCAGACGATTTGTACACTCTGAGACGATTTATAATTCAAAGATTTCGAGGACTTAAGTATAATGCAATGAATAAATTCATGTCAAGAAATATTTCCCTTCTAAGCAGATTACTTTCTCGTCTAAGTTTATCACAGAATTTGAAAAAAATGTCTTGACCCCATAATCTGACTATTGAAATACAAAACAAATTTGTAAACGAAAAATGATAATCCTTAATACGTCTTCTTTGTAAAAAAAACAACATTTCTGTCATAACATAGTTCTACTACCTATATTATAGGGTAAAAATATCACAGCTTTTCATTTTCTGCGCGCGGAGGCCCCCGGGAGTCTTTAATGAACCAACTCCTCTTATTATAATGAATGTCTGAAATAACATAATATTAACATCATTTCAGTTGAAATTGTCCTACATAAGATCACACTAAGACATTGTACACTAAACAACAAATGCGATGTAGATTTTATGCAAATTATGCACAGGCGCAGGGTTCAAATACAACCTCTGTCACGAGAAATAAACAAAATGGCGGATCGGTGCTTGAAATTAATACATTACGCTACGGTCGTTGTGTTGCGTTGTTGAAGATTCAACATACTCTGTTTCCTAATCCTTAATCGGATATTACTTTATAAAAGGTACGAAAAGGAAATCAAAGTAAGTTAATGTAATTCACATAGAAAAGTAATCTCGGGATATGTAAATGTACATCATTCTTTAGAATACAACAATGGATTCTAGTGGATTCCAGTGGATACTTAGCGGGAATTGGTAACTTTGTGTGACCCTACCCGATTCCATTTTCAAACAGTGGTCCTCCCTCAATTTCATTCAAAACTTGATCCTATCCCCTGTTCAAATATTACACAATTAACATGGGTTAAAAAACTATCAGATGTGAAACGGGATAACTTTAATTTTAAGTATCACCGCGGTCACAACGTCAAATGGTATTACATATCCATCGACACCAACTTAGTGATTACAATGTGCGGCAATCAACTAATCATGAATCAACACCTACAGGCCTTTGTTGTTATTTACAAGTGGTAAATATCAATTAAAAATTTGTTTGAAAACAATTATGACGATTACCCATCAATCACGTTGGGGATAGTTCACAATACAAAACACAATGGTAAAATTTTAGATTTTCGTCCATAGGAAGGGTGTAAGGCCAAAAATCGAATGTTGGTCTCTTGGATTTTCCGACAACCACCCTCTTTTAAACGACAATCCCAAAACTGCCGGCGGGAATTTATTCAGAATGCTGTAATTGAATTAATACTAGGCCTAGAGACCTGCTGTGTCATATAAATTATGATCTTTGACTAAAAAGGACCGGCAATTATATTTCGCTGGGCAAGAAAATTGAATCCAACAGCTGGAAATTATGCAACGGATGGAATGATAATAGGACTATTAATATTTGTAGAATTGGCCTTGACATTTCAATCAACGAAAATTGAAATGAATGAAACTATTATGTCTTTGACTGTGAAGGAAGAATTCATAATTAGTGATATCAACTGTGATTAGGCTGCAGCAGTGATGACATTACTAACATACCACGAGGAATGGAAAAGCAGATAACTGGATTAAAGTATGGTGTTAATGTTGATAACTTGAATATTTCTGTAATGATAGGGGCTGTGTATAATCTCTAACAGGAATTTATTCATGGTCGTCAGAATATGTACACAGAATTTAAAGACATTTCACTACACTAACTAATGTGCAGAGAGAGAGAGAGCGAGAGGGAGAGAGAGAGAGAGAGAGAGAGAGAGAGAGAGAGAGAGAGAGAGAGAGAGAGAGAGAGAGAGAGAGAGAGAGAGAGAGAGAGAGAGAGAGAGAGAGAGAGAGAGAGAGAGAGAGAGAGAGAGAGAGAATAATTTTACTATTTAAGTGATGCCTTGGGTAACCTTTATGGCAAACTGTGATATTGTTATTGCTTTTCGAAATGACATTATGACTGTCTTGTACATGCACTCTATATAAAGTAGAATAAAGTATTTTGAGTGACTTATTATAACACTTTTCATTTGAAGAATAACTTTATTTGCATAATGATCTAAACTGATATTTATGAATGAATGAATGAATGAATTGATGTGTTTTCAACATCAGTTGAACATTCTATTTGTTGAACTGAAGCACCACTGAAATGTAACCTTTCGAACGTATGTATTTACTACTACATGACAATGGCAAAAGGATGGCAACAGAGACAGACATTCACTGTCTATTATAGTTGTCTGAGGTAAATCTAATAAACTGCTAGATAACACCCTAACCCGTCGCCGAAGGCTTCATGACGATAGTACATATCTGATAACGATTTTCTAATCCCCGAGCTTGAACGATTATTTTCTATGATGTGCTCATTCTATTTACAATGGCGTAGAACTTAAACATTCCCCTGCTATATGCACTGTATCGACACAACCCCACCTTTTCCATGCCTTTGGCAACGGCGGACTATAATAGTGAAGACCGTGGATATCCCGATAATCTCTGTCGGTGAGATCTAACCATTAACAGGTTTCCACCCTGGGGAGTTTGTTATTCGATCGACCTTCAAATTAGTTAACATGATGATGCACTGAGGTCACGTGGGGTGACTTGATGTGAGTGAGATAGTATTTTCGATTACAGCATCCCCAAAGGCTATTGCAACTCCGTACACATACTGATAGCACATTTAAAGTGATGGTGGCAAATAAAACAATCCATTTCTGTGATTATTTTGATGGGCCAAGGCTTTCAGGATAATGTATGCAACCATTATAATTTGATGATGGCCTCGTTTTCCTTTTGGAACCTAGTTCCTTAACTCGGAAATGACTGAAACATCACATAATCGTATTAGCGTATTATACCGGAACTATTAAGATCTTATTTGATGTCCACGTAGTGGTAGCTTTCCAAAAGTGTTACATATGAATCTATAAGAAACCTTTAAGAAGGATACACCAATGAACAAAA
>NC_135552.1:28322180-28474680 GCF_964340395.1 Glandiceps talaboti
AATTAATATGTTACGACAGAACATACACCATCACACCACACCACATCACCTACATCAAACCACACCACACCACACCACACCACACCACACCACACCACACCATATCAGCTGCATAAAAGTATATGACAGCTCTCACCATGTCAGCGAATTTCTCTGTAGTTGGTCGGCGGATGTTGCAGTGCATGAACAGATTGTCCACGGAAAAGGAATGTTCTTGGACACCGTGTGGGAAACCTGAAAATGGGTGTAGGGTATATATTAGGTGTCTTGTAGGTAAGTTAAAATAAAAACAATAAGCAAATTTACTCTCTCAAGAAACTTGTTTTTAATTCATTGGCATGATTTTATCTGGCTCTATTAGTGTTGTGCTGGTGTTGGTACATGTATATCTAAAGGAATTCACACAATTCCAACGAAACTCTTGTAGGCTTTCATAGTCTCTCTATCGATGTTATGAAAATAGTTAGACGTGTTTTGGTTCATAACTATCAAACGGAAATTTTATCTTAAAATTTGCATTTCGTTAAGAAACATACTATATATTTTTGTATTCCTAAACACATTGTATTTCGTATGATGTTTAATACATCTATCTGACGTTAAACTATTTGAGTTTTTTTGAGTTCTACATCGTAAACAGGTGTCATATGTCACCTGTCACCAATATCGCATTCTGATTGGTCGTGAGCCTTTCAGATAAGCAAGCCCTGGTTATTTTTCATCGACAGCCGTATTTTTTACGTGGTCACTACAATTCAAATTGTAAACAAACCCCACAGACAACCAGAAATCAACTTATAACACATCATTTCGAATGACAAACTAAATGTTAACCGTACAGTGTATACAAAATCGTTGTGCACATTGTAACATCTTTTGAATTTTATGTTTCGTGTCACAGAGAAATCGTCAAAAAATTCTACCACGGAACGGCAGACACGATTGACGCATGGTCGTCACGTGATCTTACACATGAATTTTGGTAAAGATATCAAAATTATGACGACGAAGGACGCACATTTGAACTAGAGCAGCAACGCATATTATGTACACTTCTGTACTTTTTATGAAATACTGTACAAAATACACGAACGCACTCATTTTTAAGCTGAAGGATATTTGTTTGAATCTGACGTTAAGTAATAAGCAAAAATAGTAAACATTACGTCATTACTACGTACGGAGCAAGCGCGCATCCTGATTGGATGATAAAGTCAAGGCTGAGATGTAAACACCCTCATTGCAGTCATCAGAGAGATGAATGATATTAGGCTCGACAGAATAAAAAGGAAGTGATTATATTTTGAAATGGGACAGTATTTTCGTACATTCAATGATTAATTCACAGTTGCTGGCTACTAATAAATATGTCATGATGAAAACCCATCTGTGCAGATTAATAGTAAATAATTGAAAACTATTTAAAAAAATTAAATACATTATTTGCCAAATACCGTGCTCCACTGGGTCATTTTAATTTCCGGTATAACTAAAAATAAGCTCTCACAGCAAGATTTGGAACTGGTAACTAACATATATAAATGTACTTTTTCTTGCAGGTGGTTTGTAGTACAATACTTTACAACGTCAGTGATTAGATGTGACAGGTACATATGAATCGTTAGTGCGCCCCCAACGATAGTCAAGAACAATAATAACATGTTGAGAAAACCTTACCATAGAACGCAACAGATAACTAGAACGTAATGTCTTCCAAATACGAAATGTAAAAATAGACTTATTTCGTAATTTCTAGTAATTGTTCTATGTTATTTGTAACGTGTATGTCGTACGCTTTAAAACTAGATGTTAGTAAATCGACTTTTAAGTAAGGGCAATTTTCATTTGATGTTCTTGATAATGTGAAAAAAATCACCATACAGCTTAAAACGCAACTCATTATCTAGCAGAAACGGATCTTTGACACAAAAATAACAGTACGGGAGGCCAAAGACAAATTAGTACAATTCGCTGGATAATCCAAGTTATTGAGACTGCTGAATGTTTGCACATCGATCTCGGACATACGATTGGCAAGGCGTCTTTGAGCATTTGAAGCAGATACAGAAATAACGAAGGCACAAACCTTTTCATGGTATGCAATGGCATAAGAGATATCGTGATAAAAAAAAATCTTGGAATGTTGACTAAAACACTTATTTTGGTTTCATATGGACTTTTGGGACTAATATTGACCTTAGACGTAAGAAACCGTACTTACATAACACATCGGCACTAGCAATGATTTATCGTCTCATAAGTTTTACAACGGTGTAGTTATATCTAAAACACAGAAACTACTGTCAATGTTACACTATTACATTAAAACCCACACTTTCACATATTATTTATGCATTAATAGGGTCGTATTAGCAAAAGTCATTACTTGTAGTCACTTAATAACAGGAGTAAATGAGACATTCTAAAATTGGTAACACATGAACGACTTTAGTGATATAAAACACCACAAAATTTATCAGGGGTCAAATTTCTAGGCATACTGCATGTGAAAATAGTACTGCATATCAACCAGTAAACTATCACACATCTACTGTCGATACGATGGACCGTCAGAGCGCCATCTACGACCGTAATTTACAACCAACGCACTTCCCTATAAATGTTATCAGTGAATAAATTTAACTTCACTTTAAGTGAAGTTTAGTCACTGATAATATTGATAGGGGGGGGGGGGTGGTGCGCGAATGTAAATTACAGTCATAGATGGCGCTCTGATGGTCCATTGCATCGACAGTAGATGTGTGAAATTATTTTATTTCAAACGTCTTGGAATTGGCTACAAATGACTCATAGACTTCGAGTAGGTGTGAGTGAACGGAAAAATGGTATATTTGTGATATATATGATGTGATGATTGCTTCATTGAGGATGCCGACCAAAGGATTATGTTTCTGTCTTGTGAGGGGAAGAGGGGGGGGGGGTGTTACAGTTGAATATCGTTCTTGTAAACTTTTGTTAATGATAAAAGTACGAACATTGTTTCTCTGCCGGACACAAGCGGTTGTCTGTGAAGGTTAGATCTTTGCCAGTGAAAATATACATTTTGTGTTTATAGTCGTCTTGTACAACGTCTATCATAATTATATTAATGAGAGTAGAAAGGAAGGATAGACATTGTGAGAAACAAAAAGTAGATGAGAATTGAACTTGAATGGAAAAGTTTCTAGTAAGTCAGAGAGAGAGAGTTTATTGATAAAGCATTACGTTTCATTAAATACCATAGCACGTTATACGCGACAGTTAAATGTGATACAAATGCATTATTTTAAAACACAATTTAACATTTGTCTATGGTAGGCACTAATAATTTTACTATTTAGGTGATGCCTTGGGTAACCTTTATGGCAAACTGTGATAATTGTTATTGCTTTTCGAAATGACATTATGACTGTCTTGTACATGCACTCTATATAAAGTAGAATAAAGTATTTTGAGTGACTTATTATAACACTTTTCATTTGAAGAATAACTTTATTTGTATAATGATCTAAACTGAGATTTATAAATGAGAGAGAGAGAGAGAGAGAGAGAGAGAGAGAGAGAGAGAGAGAGAGAGAGAGAGAGAGAGAGAGAGAGAGAGAGAGAGAGAGAGAGAGAGAGAGAGAGAGAGAGAGAGAGAGAGAGAGAGAGAGAGAGAGAGAGAGAGAGAGAGATGTCACATGTGTCGTTAGCTAGGTGAAAGGAAGATCGACTTGGGCAAGCGGTCTGAGGGCTAACGGACGTTCCATCAACAACATTAATACCAAGAAATTCGATAACTCATTCTCTGACCATCACGTTATATGTCAAATCAGAAGTTAACTGTTTGGTGTGTGTGAGAGCTCGCAGAACTCGTGTGAGAACTAAACAAAAAATGGTTCATATCACTGGACAGGCTTTACTGTCACCTTGACTATATGGATCATATTACTGTGTGCTACCTCGAGGAGTATCAAATAAAAGTGAGTTTTAGATGTCATTTATACATCGTGCTTCTTAGTGATCCAGAAGGAGTGTAAGTAACAGATACAATCCGACCAATATGCGTCGAGCGGTAGCGAGGCGCATATTGGTCGGATTGTATCTGTTTTGTACACCGGCTAATTTCCTTTGTTGTGTATTGAGTTTCGAAATCCAATATACTCCGGAGATAACCAGCGTTCCGACTGAACTCATACACTGCTATCATACCACCACAACAATAATAATAACAGTGTCTGCGCCATCGTGCATGTCTGCATATCTTCCGGGCTATTTATACACTCTAGCTAATACACATACACAAACAAAATTAGACACTCACTTCACACTACAAGTTCTCAAATACAGTGTCTGCTGTACTGTGCATTATCTCAGAGGATATTTTTGACATTGGAGTCAGAATTACATACATCAATGAAGTTGGATACTCTCCGCACTCTCCATGTTCATAAATGTAAACTGAGCGAAACATCGCTTTCGACAAGACATGCTTAGCTACTGAAAGGTTCAAACACACAAGCTATTGACGTTTATTTCGTTGGGCTTTCGCCACCATCGATCATTCATTTTGACAGCTCTTTCTGGTTGATAACAAACTCGTATTACAAACTTCTTCCTGTTGGAGTATATTGCGCACACAGTCAAATATACTCCGGATGTTGACTTTTCATTACCATGTCTGTCTAATATACTCTGGGTATGGACTTTTCATTACCCGGATGGTATTTCTCATATTCTCAGCTCACTGGATTTTGAAGCGGGAAGTTTGAGGACACCTGATTGGCTGATCGCCCGATTAGTCACTGTCGCTTGACAAGTAACGCCCACGCCGGTGTACAAATATTGATTATTTTAAAACACAGACACTATTTCAGTATCAAAAAGATAATTAAGTTTGCGGACGATAAATTTGAGACCATGCAATAGCAGTAAACGGCACGGTATGTCCAGATGGTTGGGAAATCGATATCAGGCGCAAACACTGAGGAAATGAACAGAGAAACAAACATACAGTCATCTACATATTTTCTCGGACAGATTTTAAGTTGTCTTTCCTAATCAAGTTAGTGTAGCGAAAGTGATATGATTCTTATAAAGTAATGGAGACAGGTTGGTGAGATCGACTTAAAAAGTGGGTCGTGGTATTTCCTTTTACGATAGTTAAAACTAATCAGTTTCTTTCCAGTAACCACTTCCTGGCAAATAGACATAAGTGGCGGCGCTAGTCATTAAAATGGAATGATACACAAGGGTGAGTGTTTTCAGTTTACGATTTCAAGGAATATTTCTAATATCCTTTCGTTGTATTTTTGAGAGGTCTCAATGGCAAGTCAAATTTACCTCTTGGAGCGGCATCGTTTTAAATGTTGTATAAAGACAACAATGTGACTTTAAGGTAATTTTTGCTGGCCTTGTAGGACAGCTTTTTAATATGTCGACATAAACAAACATCGTTAAAAATTTTATTCAACGATGCGTAAAGTTACACACGGCTGAAATTGATATTAATCACTTGAATGGCCCTTGAAATTTCATATTTAAATTTTGGTGTAAATATTCCGGAATAAAATCACGAGTAAGACGCCATAAGGTGTATTTTGCGTGACGATTTGTCGAAATCCATTTTTGTGACAAAAAGGAAAAATATCTTTCTACATTTCAACGCACAAATCAGACATCTGGTTGTGTAGAAAATGAAAACACAGTTAGTGAGGAACAGCCTTGTAATACTTTTGTCGGGGGATTGTATTTGTAAATTACCTTTGGAAAATTAGTTGAGTTTTGGACATTCTTACCCCACTGCAGTGTTAACACTCCTGGAATAGAATAATTTCACAAAAGAACTCAAAAGACCAGTTAAAACCTTTCTGTAGTTGAAAATTGGTGACTGGGCGAAAATATCCTGGGTCTTGCGGTTGTCATTTGAATGTTTTGGAATATGATTTCCCACTTTATTTATCTAGAGGATTCTCAGATTTTATAAGAGCGTTTCGTGTCCGTGTTACCTTGTTCAGGGACTGCATGGTGCGTTTCGTGTCCGTGTTACCCTGTTCAGGGACTGCAAGGTGTGTGGAAAGTACAAATAAGGAGGCGATCGCACTCCTTTATGATCATTCATGACTGTTGATCTGGGCTGCAGGACTAGACTAGCCAAGAATGGTCAATTTGATATGAAATAACAGTGACGTTATATTTTTGAGTAAATAAAACACGTTGTCTCCATCACGTATTTATTTAAGGATACTATAGGACACTAGCTCACTAACGCGATAATTGTATCAATAAAATGAAAAAGGAATGTGCATGGAATGGTATCACAACTGCAAACTCAATTTTTTTTTTTTTTTTTTTTTTTTTTAACGTTATGACATATATATTATAACATAATATTTGACGCTACAAGCGCAAATGAAGAAAATGAAATTGTGCGCAAATAAAACGACTTAATCATTTGAGAACATTCGTGAAGAGTACTATAGTTTCTGTTAAGTGTTCGTTAGGAAGCTGATTAAACATCCATTCTTGCTCTTATGGTTTTTTTATTGACGCTAGATCAAATACCGAATGTCGATGCGAACTTACCGGCAAGCTGCATGGACTCGCCGTGCTCAGGATGTATATAGCAAGTTATTAATGGGAATCGTAATAGAAGTGTACAGGTCACGTACGTCAGATGGTTGTGTCGTTTGACAGAGTGCTTGATTCTACGTGGATACGTACTCATACTGAATCATCACTGTGGTGATATGGATTTCGCGGGACTTCATTCAATATAAAAAGAATAACCATTATCAGGAGTATTCTTCATCTTTTTCAAGTAATGTTCATCACTTTACGTTGTCAATCGCCATGTTTTGCTGTCTCGTCGTAGTCTTTCTTTTGCTGTGTTTCTTCCGTTCAGGCCTGGTCACAACAGCGACACTAACACTTGATACTTTCGACTGTAACCACACGCCATTGACGACAACTGAGGAAACAAACTTCAAAGCTTTCAGTAACGTACAGTGTGCCTTGCAATGCCTTGCTGTAAGTGACTGTGGGGGATATTCCTTTGATAGACGTACTAGTATCTGTGAGATATTTGATGTCCTGCCAGTGTCAGCACCAACTCATGCATCGAAGAGATATTACCCGAAACCACAACAGGTGAGAACGTAATTCAAGTTGACTACAACGATTGATGCAAATATACAGAAATGTTGAAATCAAGCCTGTGCCATACATGTATATCTATCGATTCACAGATGATAATTTCGTACTTTTGCTGTTGTATTCATAGTTTTTACAATGTATTGGCAGGTTTATGTAAGTATAACATTTTACTTGGCGTCAGGTCTAAATAATTAATGAAAAACTAATTATAATGACAAACCGAAGTACATGGACTAACTGAAGTGTAGAAAAGGTAACTGATACGTATTTACACAAGTATTTGGATACATACATACATACATACATACATATATACATACATACATACATACATACATACATACATACATACATACATACATACAGGCACAGACACACAATCACATCACACCACATCACACCACACCACACCACACCACACCACACCACACCACACCACACCACATCACATCACATCACATCACATCACATCACATAGACTCACTACCTGACAAATTGACAATACCTTTTTCTTAAAGTCACTTTGTTCTCAATCATTAAAAAAAGCATGTGTTTACTTGCAATAGAAGAAAATCAATGTTGATCAGAATATAAGGTCCGACAGTTCGTAGAAGCTGCTGGTCCTTTCTGTAAATTGTTGTGGTCATATATATTGTACAAGTCGTACAGTCATGTATACAGTATGTTCAAAAGTATCGACCCATATTGAATATCAAAACAAGTCTTCGGAGAAAACAGAGCCCCCTAAAGTAGTTTACTTGCGTGTGACATTTGAATGAAGTCTATTATGCAATAAATATTTATTTTTAACAAGAAAACGGCCGCCATTCAGTAAAAATTGATATGAGCTCCAAGAATAACAATTGACCAAATATCCCTGTCTGTATTATTGGTGAACATGATTTAAAAGAAAATGAACACAAATGAACACCACTGATTGCATGGATTTTGAAAATTAACCCCAAGGTCAAAGTATCATTAGATAGCTTGCATCTGATAATATAGGGATAGGCACGTTAATGAAGTCTTTATGTATTATAGTTATATAGAAATTATTGATTTAGAACTCCAAATATGGCTGCCATTCGGTCAAATGTGCATATTTCGCAAAACAAAATGACAAGCATATGTACCACATATGTCACCTATGTGCACGGTATAGTGAAATTGCATCTTACATGTCTGAGAAATGACGTACTACGGATGCATGTACAGACGCACGCATGGACTGAGACCATTGTTATAGCCCCCCTCCCCCATAACAAAGATGCTGAAAATATATCACAAGACGGAGTTGCATCACGCATGTCTGCTAGCACTTCTGATGATGAACCACCGTTATGCTTAAATAGAAATTACTCATTATTTATGGACATTCTAATTACTTTTTGAGGGGTTTGTTTCACGTTTTCTTCTTTTAAAATATGTCTTGTTTCATTACCACTAGTAAAAAGAGAAAGATATGAATTTGGTTTTCCAAATGCTAAAAATCAATATCGAATATCATGTATTATAGATGTAACTGATATTGCATTAATGAACTTTTCAATATTCTTTTCTAATAATAATGCATTTATCATCAAAGACTAATAAATAACACCTTTACATAAAGGTTTCTCCGGAAATAAATTCTACTCTATTCAAATCAAATCAATTAATTATGTAGATCTATATATCAAGCATATATATCAAAAAATAAAACTGTTGTGTGAAAAACACTCATAACTCACAATGTATATTCCTAATATTGTATATCAGTCAGTTTTCGATAAAGATATTTTCTTTGTCCAAAATTGTTTGAAGATGATTCAAGGACTGTATCGAAATGCCATAGGCCAACTTTGAATATGGTGGCATATTCTACATTATGACATTGGTTAATTACGCAACTAAAATGATAACTTCATAAAACAGTTTTGCATAACCACAGGCCTACGTTGATATCCGAGTAACTTGTCCTTTGCGAGATTACCTTATTATTTCGTTTAGAAGGATTGCTATGCGATTTACATTGACGATTTAGTGGTGCAGCAATAGGGCATATCTGAACCACAGAATATTGCAATCATAAGGGAAAACTAACCACGAGGGACATTTCCTTTGAATAGTAATATTAGTATCATATATCTACTCTCCATTAGGAGCTGTTTGTATCCAATACTGAAGATGTCTGTACAACTAATTCGCCTTGTCAGAATGGAGGGCTTTGTCGACGTGACTGTCGAAGGAACGAAGGCTATATATGTACATGCAATGAAGTTATATGGACTGGTAAACAGTGTGAAGACAATGCACAATATGGTAAATATCAATATATTCGACAACACTGATATTACTATCCATATCAATAGAATTTCCACTACCCGAAATTGTTAATGGCTTCAAGCAGAACGATAAAAACCGTAAATTTGGTGTATTGCATAATGTAGAGTGGCTTACAATCACTAGAAATGACATGAATTGAAAAGAAATTGAATTATCAAGGTATTTTAGCGTCGCGAGGAATATTTGACCTTCTGGACAGCTTGCGTCTGTTCAAAGAGGTCAGTATTAATCAGCCAAGTCTTTGCTTATCACATAGGTACGGACCATGACGTTGAACATGGCTTAAAATAATCCGTTATTGTCGTTTTACGCCATCTCTATGACGTAGAAGAGAACAGATAATCAGCTGTTCTCACCCCTTTTTTACGTCACTGGATTTACAGAAACTTCCTCCCTATATCCTACAAATTCCCATATGTGATTACCCTGGCGTCACGTCACGATGCTTGCTATCATTTGGGAATGTGGATACATCATTTTAGGTAATTAGAGGGGATTTAAAAAAAAAAGAAATTAGTAATAATTTGATTTACAGCTACGTTCATCGTCATTATGGTGGTCTTCTCAACCTTTGTACATAGCATTATTATTTTATCTGCCTACCATTTACTTTGCATATCTGGAGGTATAATATCACAATGTCTGTATTTTTTATATGTTCTCATGTATTTTACAATTTGTAAGTGGATTTCTGTGTGTTTGTCGAATTAATGTATGAGGGCCCCAGTAGAAAGAAGCCGACCCTTCAACGCTTTGAGTTGTTTGTAATGCTTATTGAGTTTTACCCTGAATAAAGATACCTTATAGTTATAATTATTCCATGCAAATAACACTGACAAGCCATGTTTTCTATTGTTACAAACTCTCCTTTAAATATAGAAGATGGGAAGGGTATATCGATAAAGAGTCGTTTTTGCTGTGTTATCATATGACAAGATAGCTCATTCGTGTCGTCAATCTGTAAAAGTCACAAATAAAACCAGTCACACTTGCAAAGTGCAATAAGTGAAAAGAACTACGTGTATCAATCAATCAATCAATCAATCAATCAGTCACTCAGTCAGTCAGTCAGTCAGTCAGTCAGTCAGTCAGTCAGTCAGTCAATCAATCAATCAATCATCAATCAATCAATCAATCAATCAATCAATCAATCAATCAATCAATCAATCAATCAATCAATCAATCAATCAATCAATCAATCAATCAATCAATCAATCAATCAATCAATCAATCAATCAATCAATCAATCAATCAATCAATCAAAAGAATTTGTATAGCACCAAAATCCAATACGACGTAATGTTCTATGGCGCTGAACAGGAACAATAGTAGATCATTGTAAAAAGTTGGAGAAAGCTCTTGCAAACAGATGTGTCTTGTTACATGTCCTTGAATTTATCGACAGTTGACGAAGAACGAAGTTCAAGCGGTATACTGTTCTATAAGACTGGCTCTGCTCGCGAGAACGCACGCTCACTTTGTATTACAACTTAACGGGGTATATGAAGTAGACTTTTATTATTTGAGCGAAGTGAACGAGTTAGGGATATCAAGACATTTTGAGTCTCTCCGGCGTTCTCACTTCATTCACTAAATAAATCGATAACTAAAGATAGATAGATAGATCGATAGATAGATAGATAGATAGATAGATAGATCGATAGATAGAAGTGCATAAGGAACGAGTGATACAGTCTCAATCAATAAATTCATCCGACGTTTCGAATCAAAATTCTTTATCAGGGGATATCAAGGCAAGATATAAAGTAGGTAACCACCTGACTATAATACCTAAATGTTAAGGAATAGAACGATCAACGGTTGAATACGTGCAAAAAGATCTAAAACTAATCCTATAGAACACGCCTGAAAGATAGAATAAGCGTAGTTAGATATTAAGGAATGATGTAAATAATCCATTACTTCCATAGGGAGCCAGCGTTCCGAGACGGAAAATGATTTCCTCCTCCTTCAACCTCACTCGATCCTCATCACCAGAAACCTTACAAATTTCTGAAATAGACATATCTGATACTTTATGATCGTTAGTAATAATATGTATAGATACGGGACAGTTACGATTCTTTCGTCTGGTAAGACGGATATGTTCCACAAAGCGACAATCAAGACGACAAACAGTCGAACCTATGTACAAAACCACGTCCACATTTCTAGCATGTAATGCAATACACTACGTTAGTACCGATACATGTAAATCTACTCGTAACAGGCACACTATTCTTAGGGCCAACAACACGATTAGTATTAATAATGTAACGACATGTACCACATCGAGTACGATCGCATGGAAATGAACCAACATTAACTTCCAATCCATTTGGTTCTGTATAGACCACCATATCTCTAAGATTGGTATCCCAACACCAAGCTGTTAAAAGTGCTTCAGGAAATAATGAACTGGTCACCTTATTAGAACGTAAGATATTAAAATTCTTGTATATTATGTTCTTAACTCTGGTGGAAAAGGGATGGTTAGAGCCAATATGGAACGATCATACTCTTCTGATCGTATGAATTGATACAAGCTTCCCTTGACAAAGATGACACCTTCTGTAAAAACCGTACTGATATATATATATATATATATATATATATATATATATATATATATATATATATATATATATATATATATAGATAGACATATAGACAGACAGAAGAGAGATAGATAGATAGATAGATAGATAGATAGATAGATAGATAGATAGATAGATAGATAGATAGATAGATAGATAGATAGGCTATGAAATTGAATGTAAAGGTTTGAATTGTGTTATACTAAGAATTTGAATATATTTAAGGTGATTTGGAGAGTACGTTTCACTTGTTAACGGCTATCTTACTTCATTAGTGATTGTTTTACTTTTTATATTGACTGGGCATATTGTAATCGTAATCTTTAAAAGGTGGAAATTCATAGCGTGACACCAATCACCATAGCATTTTATCACGTGTACTCTATTCACTTTATTTTAACTATTTCCTCAACATATATCTAGTGTATTTGTTACCATAACAACAGAATTAGTGATCTTTGTTCTCTTCCGCTAAGCGAAGACTGCTGTTATTGACATACCCTAGGCTAAAGTGTTTGATGATAATGTCACTCTAGAGTTATAAATGAAATGGACATAATACATGTAATGTTATTCAAGACAGGTTAGATTTACTTTCCACGGGCTGGGGTGTAATAGATCCATTGCATTATTCGGCTAAATCTTCTTGCAGTCTTTGTTAAATCTGAATTGCATGTACAGATTCATCGGCTCTATTTCAGACACCCACACAGTCACAGAAAGCAATAAAAACTGCACATTTTACACTTTAAGATAGAAATCGAATGAATACAGTTTCTTGCGAGTTTGTCTAAATGAAAAAACTAACCTGCTATCTTGTTAACATCAAATGCAGACATGAAACCATTGGCGTCCGTGTCTACTTGTAGTGTGTTTTAATCACAATATACAAAATGTAGCAAACAATTGCGATCTTTTTTTTTTTTTTTTTTTTTTTTTATTTTTTTTTTTATCTTTCATGTTCTTTATTGAAAACCCATTGAAATTATACAGTATACAATAATATATGCATGTTGTCATGAATTAGGTTTTCTTTTTAGGATGAATTGACATAGAAACAAGATGTACATGTACAGAACAAAACAAAAACAAGAAACAGAAGCAGGCAAAAAAATGATATTGTCATGTACTACAAAATCAAAGAAATTCTACAATTGTATAATGACTGTTGAAAAAAAAGAAACAGATTACTACCGTCAGGATGAAAATATATACATTACATCTACTAGAATACTTCTACGCCTCGAAATCTTTCCATTTTTCTAGGAATATTGGCAATGTACCCTTACGACGTGAAATAAACAATTCTAAGTTTTGATTATGTTTAACTTCTATTCTTAGTAAATTAAAGCTTGGCAGCTGTTTTTTTAATTTACAACTGTAGATATTTTTCTTATACATGAGAACAATATAATTCAGTAATTTAGACCAGCATTTATCACCTAAAATAATCTGTTGAGATGACGGGTACCTAGGGCAATTCAAAGCCTCACCCCAAGTTGTGTACATATCTTGCCAGATGGCTTTCACATATTCGCAATCTACAAACAGGTGTACTAACGTCTCAGATGTTCTGTGACAAAAAGTACACGCATCTGTATCCACTAAAGGAGAACGCATGTTATATAACATGGAATTAGTATACAGAATATTGTGGCTTATTTTCCATTGAAATTCTCGAGCGACACTACTGATTGTAACTTTAAATGGCATACTATAAATGAAGTTCCAATCAAGATCACCTTCAAAAAGGTTACTAAAGAAAATTTGACTTTTTGGTTTAATGAAGTAACTGCCTGAAATTAATTTACGTAGCTGTTTTTATTCCGACTTTAACAATGCAATCAGTCCACCTTCACTGTGAAAGAGGAAGGTGTTTTCAGGTCGTACACAAAAAGCTTTGTTTTTCCTCCAATTCACAGGCAGTGCCGATATCAATCCCTGCCACTGCAGAAAATCTATTAGATTAACCCCCAAATTACGAAAATACTCCCATCCTTTAATGTTACCATCAGTAGTGAAGATATCCGAGACATATCGAACTCCTACATTATAAAAGGTTTTAAGAAAAATACTTTTCCCTTGAATGAGGATATTTTTGTTATTCCAAATAATTTCAGAAGAAGATGAAGTAGACTTATCATGGCTATAGTTGCTCCAAACACTTAACATGTCATGATAAAAAGGAGGAATCTCGAAATTAAGTACATTCAAAGAAAAATTACATTTAAAGATAAGCTGTCCACCAACTGGTTTAAGATAGTAGTCTAAAACAACTTTCCAAGGGTCGAAATATGGGAGCAGATAGTACTTAAAGATTTAAGATAGAAATCGAATGAATACAGTTTCTTGCGAGTTTGTCTAAATGAAAAAACTAACCTGCTATCTTGTTAACATCAAATGCAGACATGAAACCATTGGCGTCCGTGTCTACTTGTAGTGTGTTTTAATCACAATATACAAAATTGCGATCTTGCTATCTTACTGTTACAGTAGAATATGCAGTTTCCTATTACTTCATGGTGTGGTTTTATGAAATAGAGCCGTTGAACAGTAACTTGAAACGGACTGTATGATATTCCTGTTTAGGAACGACGTCATCCTGATGTACGGTTTAAGCCGAACTATCCATATCCTGTATGGATGGGCTTGGTGCAAATTTAGGTTCATTATCATTCAAATTGTATGCACAGTTCAACAACAATGAACTTGAATCTACGTGTTCGATAAAAAAAAACGTGTCAATCGTCATAAAGTGAACATAACATGTGAACATCACAATCAAACTAGTGTTAATGATATGGAGTCGATGCTCTGAACAACATTCCTTCTCCATTTTAACTACCCATACCTAGCATTTCTGCAGGGTCCTGACAACGATAAGAATTCTGTGCCATCCCAGTCTGATTTTTAATATCACGGGAAATCTCCAGGTGATATAGCTTATAAAAGATGAGCGAGTCTTCTGAAGATAGAGAGAAGATCTCACTGGGAAAATGAAGATACCGATTTTAATTTCGACTAAATCAACATACAATTTGCCATCGGTAAAAGATTACGTGCGCATTTTTCTGTAAGTGAATTATTGCAATTCTGTCTACGCTCACAAGATCGCTATCTTGTCTCTCGTTGGAGTTTCAGAAGTTAAACTCCTCGCAAAATAAAGTAAAATATACAGATTTAGACGCGTTGAAAGAAAATGTATATAAATGAGAAAATAAACTCGATTTGAAAAGCAGCGTATCTAGATAGGATGTTCCTGTATGATTTTTGCATGTGAGATAACAGAGAAAGGGACTTGAGGGTTTCATTGATTTGATTTTTATCAAGGATTAAGAAATTTTAAATCTACAACATGCCACACATTTCATTCCAATTGCTGAACTTCCATTGAAAAGTAAGATAACTATGGAGACAAGGGAAATAGTGCTTCCTTTATTGGTCTCCTGTCTGCTCCACCAAAATCTTACTAATATATCCAAATGTTATCGTCTAGCTTTACAAAAATGTGACTAACAGTGCTACATTGTATCGTATCGTCAGCAATTTAATACAATTGATAGAATGTGACCCTTTTCAAAATGCAGCATTGCCTGTAAGGTTGTTGTCGCACCATACGATAAAATGTAGCAGTGGTTGCAAGATATTTGTCAAGACATATTATAAAATAAAGCAGTGTTTTTTGTCAAGACATATGATGTGTTTCAAGTTAACTGGCTTCTACTATAAAAGCCGTACATGATCATTCGTCTAATTTAGCTCAACTGGAACGTTTTTTATAAATGTTTTGTTAGGTACAATAACTTACTCATATATCGTACACCGTGAACGGTATTGCATCACCTGTGTTAGGTACAATAACTTACTCATATATCGTACACAGTGAACGGTATTGCATCATCTGTGTTAGGTACAATAACTTACTCATGTATCGTACACCGTGAACGGTATTGCATCATCCGTGGGTAAACGTATTTTTTTGTAGCTGTATACACGGTAAATGAAATCAAATTTAATTTCGGGCTCCGCACCCAAAACTCAGCGCCCTCGACGGTGACCACGACGTGCTTATGGATGATATCAACCACTGATTAACATGCACAATGTCTAATTATTCGTATTTCAACAATTTTCAGTGAATAGATTCTGTTGTCTGATAGACATATAGCAATTGATCAATTTTTAGTGAAGATATCTTTGGTTACTTGATAAAAAAAATTAATGTACCGGTTGCATTTAAAAAAGAATTGATGACGATTTATACGTAAATGAGATGTATATAGATAGAAGAAGCATTTGATAGTGACTTGGATATCTTGTGAGTTATTCTGGTGCAATTAGTACGCCTTGCAGTAGGAATTTCAGTTCACACCTTGTTTGAAATTGGGGTTTATCGTAAATGCATAGTATGCATTCAGTGTGGAACGGTATCATATAATAATGACTCGGAGATATCAATTTAGTTTTCAAACATTTATAGTAAGTTAATTTAATAACACAGGTTATACAAAGCCCGTGTTATGGAAATTGGCATTACTTATATGGAAAGATTTCTGGACGCCATCGTTATAATTTACAGGTCAAGGCTGAATCGGGTAATTGTCCTATGCGTGAACTCGTGACCTTATCTTTTTGAATGATGATGGCATTACCAAATTCAAAGAAAACGATTTCTACATGAATTAAAGACAGGAGAAGACTACACAGGCAGTTTCTTATTCAATGGATATTTTTATTACGGAATCTAATGGAGGGAGAGCAATTTCTCAAATTTTCACAAAAGTATGCCAATTTTGTTCGTAGCAGCAATGACTGTACGATATAAGCCTTTACTCTCTACCAGAGTAAATAATACAGATAAAATGTAATACAGAATAAATGTAATACAGGGTAATATTAAACATCTATTGACTATCTATGGGGTAATGTAGATAGATGCCTTAACAAATCAACGAAAATTGTTTCTAACGTTGTTGACCGTACACTATGACGTCACCTCGAATTGTGCCGAATCACAATATACTGTTACTATATGTATTTGAATATGTGGTTGGCATGACAATAAATATACATCAGGATTAATCAGTGTCAAGAATGTAATCTTCCGAACTTGTTAAGACCTAGTAGTAAATATCATATACATAAACAAATTCAACCACTAGATCAATTCAAACTTGACAATAAAATACAAATACCTGAATGCCTGTGTTTTGATATTGTTAGCAATAATCCCAACGAGGTGATTACGATCGATCGATAGGTAGTTATTTAGGGGTAGTTTTTTGTAGCACAACTGAAGTGATAAGATTCAGTAGTACTATAGGCATGCTGCGGTGTCTGTCCGTCCGTCTGTGTGTGTGTGTGTGTGTGTGTGTGTGTGTGTGTGTGTGTGTGTGTGTGTGTGTGTGTGTGTGTGTGTGTGTGCGTGCGCGCGCGACTCAAAAACCGCTAGACCGATTGCCTTGGTATTTGGTAGAGACATTACTTATGGTGTCTATTTGGGAAATTGTTAAAAAATGGAAAATGATCGCATTGCAGGTATATGATTTGGGTAAAAAATGTCATTTTGGTCAAAAAAAACTACTGGATGATTGGTCTGAAATTTGGTGGGAACGTTTTTAGGGGTGTGTAGATTAAGATTTGTCTCTCAGTAATATGCACACAAGGGCAAAAATGTGTCTTTTTGGTCAAAATCTTTAATTTCAAAACTGCTGAGCAGATTGGGCTGAAATTTAATGGGGATGCATTTTGGGGTCACAATGAAGAAATATCAAGCAAACAGTGATCTCATCAGCGATATCCAAATTAGGTGTAACAATGTGAATGTTGGTCAAAAACGTTTATCTCAAAAAGTACTTGGTCAATGAGACTGAATTTGGTGAGATCTTTCTACAAGTGTTACTTTGCAGATTTTCTTCAAAGTATTTTGACATGATTGACTCTGTAACCACGCCCTTAGCAATAAGCAAATGCAAGAATATTTTTCTAAAATAACGTCATCTAGTAGGCATGTGAGTAATCATTCAAATAGCAACAGCCAAATAATCACTAACATTGCAAGGAAAACAAGAATAGACATATGAATAAACATTCAAAAAAATGTATGTAAATATACCAAGCAACAAGACCAGGCCCATAGCAACAGCCAAATGATCGCATATATTGCAGAGATAACAACAGGGCTGGATAGGCAACTGGATAATCATTCAGCAAATGAACACCTATACCTAGCATGTGGATAAACATTTTTAGAACATGTACAGTTGTGCTACAGCGCCATTCGCGCTATTTTTACACCCCAAACCACACCAACACATCGAGGTAGAGAAAATTCGAAGGTCAAATCAATGCAGGTTAATTGAGGAAAGGTAGGTTTTATATTTGATGTATGTTTGATTGATATTTTCCATCGTAATAAGAGGGTTAGACCTAATTCACTACTCTTGATTAGGTAGTACAACAATGCTTCAGAACTCGCTCATATCAGTGCAGCCTGTTTTCAGTGCATAACATTAATTCAATCATGGCGTAGAAAATGTATTTACAAACGTAATTATGAAAGCACTAAAACACATTCAGATAGTCCATTGATTTATTTATGATTGTGATACTAAAAGAAGCTGTAGTAAATCATCATGGAGTTACAATTACTGATCTTAAAATAGTATAAGAGAAAATTCCAAGTCTGACATTACAAGGTGTTTCTGTAAAACAAGCCTCACTTGAGGAATAGCAAAATAAAACTCCACTTTATGCCATCTATATTAAGTAGTCAACTCGGTTCCTGCTTCCATTCAACAAAACATTAAGCTTAGATGGTAAACGGTAAATTTAATATTAGGATCTCTATGAGACTATGTAGCAACGTACTCACTCGTTCCTGTGTTGAATGTTAACGTCTTAGTCCTTAGAAGATAGGTCGAACGAGTCGAGATGGCATTAACCTATTTCCTTGCCAAAGGATCGAGATGTATTCAGAATGGGTAAACAGAGAAGTTTGGTATTTCATATGTATGAGGGACTGCAAATGACAAGTTGTTCTAATATAATTGTTAGTGGTTCATATCAATTGAAAATATTTTCGATTGGACTAAATTTATATCAACAACTGCTGTTCACCCCTTCGCATCCCTTTTTCTCTCGAGCCCCCCCCCCTACATTCTGCTCATTCCGTATGAAAGTAACGTATACGTAGTATAAAGTAATGAAGCTTCGGATATAAAACCATAAACATTTCACGAATAATATAATTTATTACCAATCAAAAGAAAATATCAATGCGGCGTTCCTGTTTCTTTACGTTCAGAGTAATCTTAATTAAAATTGTAATAAATAAGTCCATTATAGAGTGTAATGCATACTTTTGCAATTGGCAGAAATAAAACTTCTTATATTTGGTAACTGATACGACGTAATAGCAATTTGAGAGTCTCTTATATTAATGCTAAAATTAATTATGTCCGAAAGAGACCACGTCCCTTGACAAGGAATTCATTACAAAATTCCACTAAGTGCTTTTGTCAGCAAGTGAATTGGTAAGCAACCAAGCTTTCGTCTTTGTAGCTTCAATGAACTTTAAGTGGTAAAAATGACTCCTAAAGCAAGAATGAGTGTATGCAATTGTAAAGTCTACACTCGAATTCTTCAAATACACAATCAGTCACTACCATCATTAAAAGATTAGAAGTCATAATGTTATTATATTGAGTTATAATTCATATCGAGTTTGATATCAGTTCTAGTGCTTTTTGAAGACAATGAATATGTTGTATCCACAAAACAAAGCTATTATACATACTGTAGAAAGCATTTATACGTTTAGTGCGTCATTACGTGTTGGCGATACAGAATTATAGAATTAAATCTCGCGGCTATAAGTCGTAAATCAAACGCAGTAAATTATAATTATCGTCTGCTGAAAGTTATAATGCAGTTTATTCCAATGGTTATTTTTAATGATGATTATACTGTCAGAAATATTTGAATGCAATGAAATTTGAAGCGAATAATTGATGTATTTGGTGATGTGGTATTCGTTAACAGATTCACCCAAGTCATCAAATATCACGCCCCCCCCCCCTCCATATACATTGAAACGTTCTTTTCAACAACTGTCTCCCTTCAGTATTTGCATATCCATAACGCCGCTTCCGACGTCATTTTGAGACGTGGAAGTGTGCCTCCGTAGACACCACAA
The DNA here is from genome assembly GCF_964340395.1 of Glandiceps talaboti. Classification (NCBI taxonomy): domain Eukaryota; kingdom Metazoa; phylum Hemichordata; class Enteropneusta; family Spengelidae; genus Glandiceps; species Glandiceps talaboti. The sequence continues at coordinate 28,342,434 of NC_135552.1, forward strand.
TACAAAGAAAGGTACTCTAACTAACAGGTTATACGTCCGTTTAATCACGAACGATTTATTCCCTAACAGTAAAATGAGCAAAGCTAGTTTGTTGCTGCTTTTCTAAACTGTTTCTCTCCCCCCGCCGAATCTTCGAAATTAACCTTGACCGTGTTGTTGGTCGTACACTAACCTGTAAGTCATTAAAGTTAGATTGTTCTTGACCTTTATAATTAGTGTTGCCTCAGTTCTACCCACTGCATTTCGTAGCGCATTTAACAAACGTATCACTTGACGCTGATTAAAGTCAACATTTACAGTTGAAGTTTGCATAAGCTTAGTTTTGATGTATGCACACAAACAGACACGGAAACGGAATCTTTTTGTAAATAGTGGATATAACGAGAGTTAAATATTCAACGTATACATAAAATCTTTGCAGGAATAACACAGAATTTTATCATAGAATTAAGTACTTAATTTTTAAGAAAATGGTATCAGGCACACATATTTGCATATAATTTTGTAATTTTCTTAAATATACGTGCAGGGAGAAATGGTTTACTTTAATGTATGATTCGATTTGTGCCTTCTCCAAGTGTTTCCACTTATGTCATGATGTATACAAGAGATCATTTTAAAATGACAATAAATGATGGCTAGCTCAATGTTGATTTATCCGCCTTTATCGCTTCACAAACAGGATTTCCAAAATATGTAGTGAAGGACGATACACAGTACAGACACATTAACAGGAGCATAAGGGGCGACAGGGAACACATAAACAAATTCTGCATTTCATTCAGAGCTCATTAACTTGATGGGTTTTCAACGTATAATTTCTTTTCAGTGATATACACAGGTGCAGCACCACAAACGGACACAGACGATGCCCAGTCAACAGTTAGCTGTCCCGCCTCTAGTATGACGATAATGACCTGTCGATGTAACATGGAATTCTGTGATGGCGCTAAACTTATGAACGACACGTGTGTAGCATATAACGACAATATTGCAGATGGCAATAAAGTAAAGGTACGTAAATTTAATGCATCATTAAAGATTTCAATAATTCCATATCTGTATTGATCAAAAAGAGCATCGGAAAGTAGTAAAGCTACAGTTACATACATGACTACACGACGAATGAGAGAGAGAGAGAGAGAGAGAGAGAGAGAGAGAGAGAGAGAGAGAGAGAGAGAGAGAGAGAGAGAGAGAGAGAGAGAGAGAGAGAGAGAGAGAGAGAGAGAGAGAGAGAGAGAGAGAGAGAGAGAGAGAGAGAGAGAGAGAGAGAGAGAGAGAGAGAGAGAGAGAGAGAGAGAGAGAGAGAGAGATTTCATGTAGTGGAATGAAGCGGGTGAACTGGGTATAACGCGTTCTGGCAATGCAACTTTAGTATCAAACATTTGTAAGCTCGTCATGAGATGTGACAACATCTTTTAGATGATAAAGTTGATGCATTTTATCAATTTTTAACAAAACATGGACATTTTCTACACGAAGGCGGTATTTCCGGTACTGCAGTTAACAACATCTTAAATGGGCCAGAACACAACATAAAAAGCATTTTGAGTGTATGATTGACGTGCAAGTGACCTACAAACACAAGGTCAACTTTCTAATATTCAAAAGCTAAATGGAATGTTAGAACGATTTTAAATTGTGAACTAATATAATATTATTCATAACACCTGAGGGCGCTTGTCATTTTTTCTGTGTACGAAAATAAAAGAAGTTACGTGACGTGAAAAGACAAACACGATACCAAGAAAATCCAAACTTATCAATCATACTTAATTCTGAATGTTTGTGTTGAATTATTCCTCACATTTTAGTCGCGTGTACGCTTTTATCTTTTATTCTGGTGTTGTGTAGATTAGTGATAGTTTTTTGAATATCGGTCATATGCATAATACTGTAGTTCATAATTCACTTTACTGTCTCTTAACGTTTCATTATTTGTATCTGATGTAGGGAAACCATGTCGCCTTAATTCTCTTACAAGAGATCATCCAGTTGTCTTGTATCCCATCCCATAATACCTTCTGTATGTATCGCTCAACAGGCTGAAATAGGTTGTTCAACCAATGTGCACCCTGACGATGTCATCACTCTATCGTCTGGCGTCGTTTTGAATCCTATTGTAAGTTGTCCTGCAAACTCTCACCTAGTGTCGTGCTCCGTCCGTGATGCGTACGTATATAGTTTTTCAAATAAAAGTTTTTCTGGAAATACCTAACGAATGTAATATAATTCCAGTCACAAATTTTAGTCTTCTGCCAGGTCAAAGTGTCAGACTTGCTGTAAATGTACTCGAGTCGCAAAAACTGCACTCTTTGTTGTATTCATTCGTCACTGTCAGTTTCATAACGACACTGTTATCTACTATAACAAACATACACACTCTCGCAGGGTAGAACAGTGCTTAATGCAATATTAGTAGCAAAGTTGTATAGTTTTAATCCAAGGAATTAGCAGTCACAAGCTGTCAGTCATTTGTGACTCGTTATATATATATATATATTTATATACAGACTTGTCTATAATGCTCTGCTACTAATATTTGCATCGAGCAGTTCTCTCCAGCGAGACACTTATATATATATATATATATATATATATATATATATATATATATATATATATATATACAGACTTGTCTATAATGCTCTGCTACTAATATTTGCATCGAGCAGTTCTCTCCAGCGAGACACTTACATTCGTATGTATATTATATATATGTAACCTGTCAAGTATATTCTGTGCATATTAGGTATTCCCATCATCTGTCTCCTGAAAACCGTCTGAAATTTGGAATTGGCCTGAAGAATGGAAAAGATTGTTATTGGGATAGATGTGGTAATATTGACAGGGGTTGTGAAGTCACTGCCAGGTGTTACCAAGGTAATGCACAGTAATCAACTTAAGCATTGGTGCTTACATAATTATAATGCAGTGTTTTAGATTTAAATACAAGCACACTGCGATAACTCAAAGACACTGTATCTCATGCAAAATCCATACCACGATCTCTGAAAGTGTTTACAAGGTTGTGTTAAAACAACAACAAACCCAGGTGATTTAGACTTTGTCTCTGTCCAGTCTTGGAGAAATGTTTTTTTTTTCACAGTCCTAGCCATTGGTGTTCGATACCCATTATTGGTCAGTTTATGAGTGGTTTCGTCAAATAGTGTTTTGTTTATTGCAGGTACCTGACAAAAATCTTCCTCATGGGGAGCCCAGTGGGAACTACTTTTCATTATATTATACAACAGTCGATACTAGATTCTAGACACAATATAGCAGTCCCATAATCCTCGCAGACATTGGAAATGGTGGTTGCAATAACGATGAACTGGATTTCTTCAGTGCGCACGCGTGTGATGTTTCTTGGCATACAAGTAGCTTTTACCACCACAGACCTACAATATTTTACAGAAGCTTCAGCTTTTGGGGTTTGACAGACATAAGACACGTGGCTAGAATACAGAAAACACTCCATGTTGTTGGAAAGGCTGAATATGAATAATCCAATTGATATCAAAACTTTAGACTTGTTACTTGTGCTTAACATAGTGATATTAAAACAAGCGAGCCCATCGTTTTTCCTAGGTATGTTTTCTTTCCCCTTTTTGTTGTTTCAAAGTAAGAATGTAATGACACCCTGAAAGGAAAATGTGCGAGTCTAATTATATCTACACATGGCCAAAAATATTGTACGTATGAATTTTGAGTTTTGCTGATATCTGTTGTTTCATTATTAATTAAATGTTCTCACTTGCAGTTATTAATCACTAAAGTCATACACTAATTCATTAGTTTATAATATTTCGTTCAATTCAATTTGTTTTTCCTGCAATACAGTGAACACTACATCATCACATGACCTGTGAATTCGTGTGAGACCACAGATAACTAGTAACCGCCATCTTGGATCTGCCATCTTCAATTAGGCCTATGTATACGATCTTCATTTGTATACATTCCCACAATTTTTTACGGTTATTATCAGATTGCCTCAGTCAATGATAGTACAGCTGGCGAATACTAGTTGCCTGCGTACATACGCGAACCATGAACACAGGAACCAGCGAAGAACTGAGACCGTTTTTATATGGTGGCCTACAACTAGAGGTGTACATGAGTTACAGTTCTTGACAGACAGGACATGATATATGACACACTGCGGTTATTTCAATTGAGTCGACGATTTAAAGTTACAATTGATGGTAAATTCACAGTTATATGATATAATCACCCGTAGTTTGGTTATGAAGCACTGGTTAAGATAGAATGTGCCTCTGGGACCAATCTCCCTGAATATCAAGTTTGTCAAATCTTTGCCATATAAAAGACTGTTGCTGGTCCGTTTGAAATAATGACAGAAATGTGGTTGTTTACATTCATGTTTTCAAGGAACTCAGCAAACTTTTACTTTATTCCATACAATTTAAAAATATTCGGCGGCCATATTGGATTCTAAAATGGCGTAGTTTTGGCATCATTAAATACCTATTTCTTAACTTTTAAAGTGACCATAGGCATGATTATTTGCTTGATTTTAACTGAGAAAGGGTCGAGTTTTAGTGAAACTTTACCTGCAAAACTTCGAGATATTTATTTTCAAAGCTCATAGTACGTTAAACAATTTAATACTAATAACTATGGTCCTCACTAGAAACATTTTATTCATATTCATTTATCCAAGGCCAATCAATAGAATAGTTTGCATTGTCTTTTCTGGTTTGATATTGTTTGGACTTACCACAGGTTGTAGACGTGCTGGATGAAGTGCTGCTAAGTTGTTGTAATGCCGGGGGCCGGGGATATACTGATTTTGTGATGACTGTAGTAGTAGTAGTAGTAGTAGTAGTAGTAGTAGTAGTAGTAGTAGTAGTAGTAGTAGTAGTAGTTGTTGTTGTTGTTGCAGGTAAACATCAGCGTTCATCAATTCTTTCAGCTGAGATTAAGTGGCAGGTGATTGACGATGGGGTTGTGTTTTCTTCATATGTGTCGCGACAGCTGCTGTAGCTGTTAGCTGTTTGCGAATTGCGTGCTTGGCTGGTCGAAACTTGCAACATTTTAAGTGATGACGCGTCATCTGCACCTGGGCATTTGATATTTGCAGTTGGCGCTTCTTTTTGAAGTGAGTGAATTCCTTATATTACTGAGGCAAAAGTGTATTGCATTTCAGGCATATGTAGCCGAAGTTCATCGATGTCGTCAGACTGTCATGGAGAGGAACTTGAGGGAGAAGTGTCAGCAAAACCATAACGTTGCTAAATAGACGATTTATCTTTACGGGCCTTTATTGGACGAAACGACGGTCTGCCTTGTTTGATGTTGGGTTTTATTTACCACTGGTACTTCAGCCGTAGGTTCTGTCTTGATATCACTGACGTTTGATGACCAGTCTTCGACATGTTTTGGATCATCAGTCTCAATATCGATGTGCAATTCGGAATTTGATGCCATGTATTGTGCGCGATGATAATTTGTAAACACCCCATCAGTGGAACTTCAACTGACATGCAGTTTTGAATTATTGAAACTGCGCATGTGTGACCAATTAACGGCACCAGAAGGGCGCCCTCCATTCCCACCATACGGTTTATTATAAATCTAATTATGATATTATAATATTAAATTATAATATTATGTTTAGGTACTGATATGGTTTACAGTTCACTGAATGTTCACAAAGTACAACCACCACCCCACCCCACCCCACCCCATGCATTACCACCATCTTACTAAAGATACTGACGACTCAAATTTATTTTACACAATTAAAAGACATGAAAAATGTACTATAGACCTAGACCTTGTAAGTAAAATTTTCAGAGATGTCATCAACTGGTGTGATGCCAACAGATTGACGATCAATTCAAATAAGACAAAATTTACAATCTTAAAAAAAGCCATAGAAAAAATGTCGCATTGATTGGTTCCCTTGAACTTAAGGGGGTCTCGCTCGATGAAGTTCGAAGTTCACCTTTTGTTGGGGTCAACATTGACAATATGCTGTCTTGGAAGCAGCATATAGCTGAGGTGAAAAAGAAAATTAGTAGAATGACAGGTGTGTTTTATAAGTTACGTCACATGGTTCCAGAATATGTACTTGTACTGTTGTATAATGCTTCGGTTCTGCCCCATATCACCTACTGTCTCGAAGTGTGCCTGGGGCAACACGTGTCCGACATACCTGACTGAAATATTTTTAATTCAAAAGAAGAATAGTGCGCATCATAACAGATAGTCACTGGTGTGCTCACACATTTTCAAACAGCACAAATTACAGCTTGCCGTTCTCGTTCATGACGTTTTGCACTTCAGATTACCGGATACCTTGCACAATTTCTTTACCCCCATTCAACACTCCTTCACAACACGACAGAGCGCCAGAAACAACCTTACCATCCCAAAAGCAAACCATAGGACTGGCCAGTTCACTGTCAAGTATTCAGGTGATAAATCATGGAATAGCATCCCTAGCAACATTCGCAACATAAATAGCAGAAGTCATTTCCAAAAAGAGTTCAAAAACTATCTCCAATCATCGTAAACTAGTTATACTTCATATTCATAGATTGATTACCGTTTGTCTGTATACTTAAGCAGGTCATTTTTTGTTCCTTTGTGTTTGTGTATTTTTGTTTGTTTTTTGTCCACCTATATATATAATGTATTTTGTAAATCCTTTATGATTTTTTCTATTCTGTCAATATTGCAAAACATTCAATTTGATCAGCAGCCCCAGTAATTAGTAATTCCTAATATTGTAAAAGGGGACGGACTCGACGAGTTGCGAATACAACTATTTTTCGTCTCCCTTTCCCATGTTGAATACTTCATACATTGTAGAATTGTTGTATATGTATATGCATTTCTGGGAATAAAGATTATTATTATAAGATGATGGATACTGTAATAAGGTTATTATCACTAGACTTGCTCGTAAAAATACACGAATATTTAAAAAAAAAAAAAAAAACATTTTGAGAAAAGGTAAATAGTTACGATGAAAGTTTCGAAGAGGACCTTGTAGGTTGAGATCCTTGTTTTACGTACGTTACTGTTCATTGGCAACAACGACGGATGTGTCAAATGCTTAAAATGGACGACACCTCGAACATAATGCAAGGTGTAGTTCATGAACAAAGCAAGTTGGAGTGTTGAAGTATGGATGTATTATTATACGACGGTAATACATCCATGATATATACTGACTAGCAGGAACTTCCCACATTATCACTCAGTAAACTACACGCGGTAAATTCAGAATCTGTCGAACAGAAGGCAGTCGTTTATTATCTACAGTAGTAGCAATTATCTACATCCACAGTTAAAAAAATTCACAAACACAAATTATATCAAAAGAAATACGATATAATTCCAAATAAAATGGGTACGCACTGAAATTAAACATTACAATGCCTTCTCTAGTTTCCATAGGTAGTGAGACTACAATATTAACACTTTAAAACAGCGATGAACATAAAAAAGTCTCACCGAGAAAAGTGTGACATTTTATATATAAATATTATAGATGTAACAGTTTAAAAAAACACGAATAAGTTATATCTTCTCAATGCAGCTGGAAAGAATATTGATTATATTATTATAAAATATTCATATTTAAATGTCACCATAATATGCTACATAATTATGTATGCAAATTCAAGGATGTACATTTTATTACAGAGTTCACTATCATTGTGAAGGATAACTGCTACAAGCTTGGTGTATCATAATCTTAGCCACAAACAGATAAAGTAAGTTCTGTCAACTTTTGAAAGCTAGCATTTGATGGATTTTCGAAATTTCGAGGTTCTGTAACTTAGGAATGCGCAACTTTTTGGAGAAACAATTTCAGAGGTCAAAAAAGTGAACAATACCAATAAATGAAGAGAGAAATAAAGCATTGTTAGACCTCTTCCTTTGCATAGTCGATTAGTTTGTAAGGTATGCCATGTTGGATACCCTCCCGCATCGGCCAACCAATATTGAGGGCAAAGTCGGATACGTACACGATGTATATGTATGCTGTCTAACTGTCGGTAATTTCAATATTGGCGAGATTTAACGTGTGAGATCGTCCGGTGGCTGGCTTTAGCGTTGCCCAATATTCTTTACTGTTCCTAGGATAGAGAGAAAGAATGCTATATAGTGAACAAACCATTTGATGAATCACTTTCTTAAGCCGAAAACTGAAATTGGAATAACTTTGACGTCTTCTCGACAATGCAAGATAAAAGCTAGCCAGTGGGATACGATGTCTGCATTGTGCTTCTCCATCTGCCAGCACTTTTGAAAAACTGATTGGGCTGAACAACACACCGTATCTTAGAGTGTGTAATTTACAGGCATATTCTCCCGTCATGATATATGTTTACGGTACATAAAGTACCAGTATTTTACACATATAAGTAATTGGAGTAAAGCCAACTTACTTGGAATTTGAAGCAATGACTGTACTCTCACCCAAGGAATCACCCCATAGGCTGTTCTTATCATGACCAGGAGGACGAGCTCCTTTTTCTTCAGCAAGCTAGAAAAAATAGTTGGCCATGACAGTAAATGAGCGACAGAGACACTTAATTGACTGGGATTGTGTTTTTATGGTGCTGTGGTGTCATATCGGATATAACTTATGAAGGTAAGGTGGGGCGGGGGTATATTGGATATAACTTTTGAAGGTAACGGGGGGGGGGGGGTCATATTGGATATAACTTTTGAAGGTAAGGGGGGGGGGGGTCATATTGGATATAACTTTTGAAGGTAACGGGGGGGGGGTCATATTGGATATAACTTTTGACGGTAAGGGGGTCATATTGGATATAACTTTTGAAGGTAAGGAGGTATGTTGGATATAACTTTTGAAGGTAACGGGGGGGGGTCATATTGGATGTAACTTTTGAAGGTAAGGGGGGGGGTCATATTGGATATAACTTTTGATGGTAAGGGGGGGGGTCATATTGGATATAACTTTTGACGGTAAGGGGGTCATATTGGATATAACTTTTGAAGGTAAGGGGGTCATATTGGATATAACTTTTGAAGGTAAGGGGGTCATATTGGATATAACTTTTGAAGGTAAGGGGGTCATATTGGATATAACCTTTGAAGGTAAGGGGTCATATTGGATATTGGTAAGGGGGTTTATGTTGAATAACTAGACATAAGCAGGTGTATGGATGAAATAGCCTCATGTTCGGGTCTTTCTTGGTCATATCAGAAAAGTCAGCCTGTCTATTATCATTTGCCATCTCTGGACTGTTATCACAATAGTCACCATAACATAGCTTTCCTTGATACATGTTAAGGGTTTATGATTTTAGGTAAATGCGTCTCACTTGTACGAACCAAAGATGAAATAGTTCGACCCAATATGGCGATTGGGCATCCAAGACAATTCGCTGCAACAACACCGACATAGAAAACCAATACTCCTGATCCATCCCCAATAATTTATTTAATTAATAGAGTCTCCTATATAGATTCGAAAATCAAATCATAGAGTGGGGTCATTTTTGTTTTGCAATGTCGCATCGTGACTAACTAAGTAACATCCCTGCAACACGTCCAAAGAATTTTCAATTTAAAGTCGCACAGTAGCGCTCAGACAGACAGACAGACAGACAGACAGACAGACAGACAGACAGACAGACAGACAGGCAGACGGACAGCAAGACAAACAGACAGATGGACACTTTACAATGTATATAGCACAACTGTCCATTAAGTCATGTAGTTTAAATGTAACTACAAATTGCAGTAAGTTCTTAAGTCTATGGATTTAATTAGAGAGTGTAGCCCCCGGTGTGTAGTCCCAATTATGAGAATCTGAGAATATATGGCAAATATGTAATTCTTACCTCTTCAGCTATAGCTCGAATATGATAGGGTTCAAAGCCACAACACCCTCCAATGTAATGTATTCCTAAATCATAGGCTTCACGGGCAAATTTATGAGCATCGGCTCGGCTTATCAAACGTGTTTCCATGGCTGCCAATTGAACAATAATACAAACTATGGTCAATATACAGTGCAGTACTACAACCAATGACAGACAAACATTAACAAACAGAACTTATTACAGACATGGAAAGTAAACAAACACACAGCATGTTTTTAGTATAGAGATATGTCTGATTTGATAAAAGTAGTTTTATGGCCTCTATAGTAATAGCTCACATTCACATACAAATTTCAGGTTCCCCTGGCATTTCATGTAAATGTTAAGATCTAGAGGCCATAAAGCTCCTCTTATCAACCCATTAAATCTAAATCTCCATACTTCCAGTATGATGTGCCATGTGTTATCAACCCATTAAATTTAAATCTCCATACTTCCAGTATGATGTGCCATGTGTTATCAACCCATTAAATCTAAATCTCCATACTTCCAGTATGATGTGCCATGTGTTATCAACCCATTAAATCTAAATCTCCATACTTCCAGTATGATGTGCCATGTGTTATCAATCCAATTCATTTGTTTACTTTCCTGACTAACAAGTTCTAATTGTTAATGCTTGTCTGTCGATGGGTGTAATATTCGCAGCTGAGATTTATGCGTTGTATATTCTTTGCCACATCTCGTAAGCTTGCCATGACAACCCCCCCCCCCCCCCCCATGTACAGGCACTGATTCGAACAAATTACTCACCAAGGGGCCACTCTGGTAAATGCATATACCCGAACTTATTATTATTGACTTCTTGTGTATGGAATCCAACTGGTTGAGCCATCAGGTAGGGTTTCAAACCCGCTTCATCCAGAGCTTCCTTCATCATCTTCATCGTACGAATACTTGTATCAGGATCATATAGACAGTTAACACCAAGCACATCAGCACCTGTATAAATGTTAGAAGACAAGTGTCTTGGTATTTTAGTTGTTTATCGTTAACATGGGGCACATCAACACTTGTATTGGAGTAGGCGGAACACACCTTTCTCACGTTAATGACGTTTTGGCACAGTTATTATCTTATAATAGTAAATGTAGTTACCAAGACAACTTATGGATATCGAATGCCGTTTTCGAACAATGATAATTCTTTTCCTTTATTTGTGAGTACATAGCCCAGAGACTTTGTTATGTGGTTCAACATGATGTCATTGGCAAGAATATTGTTGAGATAAAAAAACAGCAGCAGCAGCAACAGCAGCAACAGCAACAACAACGCATATTTCTCATTCATAACCATCGATATCATTCCGATCTTGGTGTATTTTAAATCAGTGAGTTTATGATTTTGGAAGTATATAAAAATGGCAGGTAACCCTTGACTATCTCACCAGTTCTCAGGAGCATCGCTAGCGCTGAAAGGGCTGTTTTGTATGTACCGATATCTTCCGCATAATTACTGTACTCACATATCCTTGTACTGTCATGCCCTCATTGACTACATATAATAGGGCTAATCATTCGTAACCGTGTTACTGAGATGCCCCGAGCATCGCAATCACACGGAACATCGCAGTATAACACGTCAACAAGTGATTATAGCCCTATGTTGTCGGTAGATATCGGTACATACAAAACAGCCCTTTTAGCGATCCTCCGGTGCGGACTGGCGAGACAGTCGATCACCTTTAGGCGACCTGTATGATCTTCTCGTTGGCGGCGCTCTAATCTCCGTTTGCAAACAACAAGGCGTTTACATTTCAACGGTGCCATCAGAGACTGCTTGTAACAGTGTCATTTGTTGTAAACCCCAGTGTGTACGGTCAGAGTGTACAGAAAAGTCGGGTACATTGGAGGTTCTACAGGCATTCAAACATAAGAAAAAATATGACAGGGCAAATTTAAGATATTGGAATATTTCCACCATATGAAGATGCCTGGTTTCACGGTGAGATTATAAGCACATACAAAACATACATACATACATAATTTCAAAGTCATGCTACCTAACAACCACTGACCTGCTTTTGCCATTCGGACTGCACACTCTCCAGGACTGACGTCGTTCGAGTCGCCTGCAGGACATATTCTCATTGTTGCCGCCAACGGTTTCCCTGTTTTCTTCAGCACTTCCAGTCCCCATTCAAGTTCCTCAATGGAAGCGAAAAACTATAGATTGAAGTGATAGTGCAGGGGCATGAGTTTTCGTGTGAGATGCATGTTAATTTTATGAAACATATATGGTTACGTTCATTATAGGACCACATATAAAAAAAGACATGTTGGCAGTTTTTATCTTCAAAATTAGTCTGAGGGGGCTAAAATAAAATTTGGCCCCAAGACCCTATTCTTAACCATTGGTTAGGCATTGAAAACCCATGAATCCGTGATTATAGTCAACTTCCATTGATATGGCCTTAGCAACAGCCAACAATGCCTGTATATTTTGTAAAGATAACAACATTTTTGGTTAGTCAAATTTACCCACCTTTACCCAACCTTTACCCTACCTGTGACCCACCTAACTACCATCTCTGTCAAGGGGTAGTACGAGATAAAGTAATACTTTTGACTTCACAGCCCCAGGGGAGAGGTCACCGGAGGTGAATTAAGTCAAAGGTGTCACTTCGTCTCATATTCAGCACATTTACACATCCTCTGCTAAAGATTTACCCCGGTGGAAAGACATGGTCAAATATCACATTTCGTATAGTGAACTAAACTCTAGTGAAAGTTATAGTGGGTTGAAAATACAACAAACTCAACTTTTACAGAAGAGGATATGAAAAATGAGTTCCAAAGCTACGTTTTATTTATTGATGTAGCAACTAATGGATATGCAATATCATGTCTGGTACCGCAGAATTTTTCTTTCGACAAGGCGTGAAGGAACAGCAATCTAAAGTTTTGCCTTTATTGAAGGCATTCAGTTTACATCTGATATAAACACATTGTTGATCAATAGCATAGCATCAATTGAATGGTTACTATACAACGTTATGTATTCGAGTGAATAGACCCAATTATTTTTATTCAAAACTACTCGCGCCATTATGTCGTATGCATTGTCTACGTTTCTACTAGTATAGCTATTTGGGTGGCGTTACATGTCAATTCAAAGGAACAACATGAATAGACGTGTTCTCCGCTGTTACATTTGATTACGTTATTTCATCGAAATTCTAAAATAAAACATGATCAAGGACAATGTAGTATAAAATAAAGATGATAAATTCAGTATCTGAAGAATATCTTTTATAATATTTCAAAGGAACAATATGAATATATGCATATTTAGTTTAGTTATTCAGCGTGAAGGCACTCTTACATTCGATTACGCAACGAACTTCCTCTTGGTCAGTCATGAATAAAGGTTGAAAGTAACAGCAGAGACAGATTCTAATGTACCACCCAACCCCAACCCACCAGAAAATAGTATCTTGAATCAAATTTTATTGCATTGTTAGCTATCATTCCACGTGTTTTAGTACTCAAAGAAAATCTGACATTCAAATCCTCAACGTAAACGTCTCATACACAAATAACTTTCATTGCTTGGAATAAGTAGTCACATGCCAACTTGATGACTAAGTCTATCTCATTTTGACACATTGCAAAGTGGGAAATTAATAAGCACTCATGAAATGCCTTTAACAACGATTCATTTACTTTTTAATATGATATTTCTACAGAACGTAGAGGAAGAACTGCATACAGAACAAATAACAAAAATACCGCCAATGTAGTTGTAGCACAACTGTACAGTTTTTAAAAATGCTAACATGCGAACAATAAGTGTTCATTTGGTGAATGACTATCCAGTTGCCTATCCAACCATGTTGCTATCTTTACGATATATGCTATCATTTGGCTGTTGCTATGAATGTGGTCTTGTTGCTAGGCATATTTACATACATTTTTTGAATGTTTATTCAATTGTCTATTAATCCCCTTTGTTATCTTTGCAATATATGTGATCATTTGGCTGTTGCTATGGGCGTGGTCTTGTTGCTAGGCACACTTGCATACATTTTTTGAATGTTTATTCATTTGTCTTCTGTTCCTGTTGTTATCTTTGCAATATATGTGATTATTTGGCTGTTGCTATGGGCGTGGTCTTGTTGCTAGGCATATTTACATACATTTTTTTGAATGTTTATTCAATTGTCTATTAATCCCCTTTGTTATCTTTGCAATATATGTGATCATTTGACTGTTGCTATGGGCGTGGTCTTGTTGCTAGGCACATTTGCATAAGTTTATTCATTTGTCTTTCTATTCCTGTTGTTATCTTTGCAATATACATGATTATTTGGCTGTTGCTATGGGCGTGGTCTTGTTGCTAGGCAAATTTACATACATTTTTTGAACGTTTATTCAATTGTCTATTAATCCCTGTTGTTATCTTTGTGAAATACACGACCGTTTGGCTGTTGCTATGGGCGTGATCATGGTTACTACGGTATTTACATACATTTTTTGAATGTTTATTCATTTGCCTACCATATGATGTTGTTATTTGACCAAAATATACTGCCATTTGGTTGTTGCTAAGGGCGTGGTCATGGTTGCTAGGGCCAATTTTGTCAAAATGTTTTGAAGAATAACATGCAGAAACATCTCACCAAGTTTCAGACTCGGTGACCAAGTACTTTTTGAGATATAAGTTTTTGACCAAAAATGAACATTTTTACACCTAATTTGCATATCACTCATGGAATCATGGTATGCTTAATATTTCTTTGTCCATACATCCCTAGATACATTCCCATTAAATTTCAGCCCAATCTGCTCAGTAGTTTTGGAATTATAGATTTTTAACCAAAAAGACACATTTTTAGCCCTAATTTGCATATCACTGATGGAATCCTCCCGTCATGGACAAATCTTACTTTACATCCCCTTAAGAATGTTCCCACCAAATTTCGCACCAATCTGCCCAGTAGTTTCTGAGTTTAAGTTTTTTGACCAAAAATCACATTTTTTTACCCAAATCACACATCTGTGATGCGATCATTTTGATTTGAACAATTTCCCAACTAGACACCCAGGGTAATGGACCCACCAAATATCATGGCAATCGGTTCAGCAGTTTTTGAGTTTAAGTTGTTTACACACACACACACACACACACACACACACACACACACACACACACACACACACACACACACACACACACACACACACACAGACAGACAGACGCCGGGCGATCCCTATAGCACTACTGAACCTCAGTTCAGTTGTGCTAAAAACGTTCTAAAGTAGCTGCCATATTGACTTTTTCCATTGCTCTAGAAAGTATCTCAATTGGTCCAAAGTGGGGGTAAAACATTCTGAAGGTTTCTAAAGGTGTTTTACTGAGTGATGTTTCTTTTGTATCTAATATTTGCAAGAGGTCCAATTTATGTAACTTGTATATTAATATTGAGAGGTAAAATTTCAAATTTTGTGTAGACCTAAACTTGGACTCTATCCTGTGTAGAATGTACCTGGACAGGATTCAATACTACATGTGTAGATACGTATTAAAACCAGATGCCATATCTGAAAAGGAATATTTTTAATGTATGTGTATACACTTGATAACAAGTCACACCAATACGCCGAAATTGGTCAAAAGGACATATCATTTGGCAAGGGTCGTTCTATGCAGTAAATGAATGCCTTTATTTTTTTACGATGCATGTACCCATAAATGTACATGGGGAAGGAAGCCATTGATGCTTTTATAGATCCCTTACTGTTCTGAGGTGTTATCAATACACACTATAAAATGATTAATTGATGTAGTCACAATAACCCTTTCTGGTAAACTGTTCCAAATGTCTACGACATATTGACTGGAAAAATATTTACGTATATCCAATCTGGATTAAAAGAATTACTAAGTAATTACGATGATTTAATTGGTGTAGTAATAACAATAACCCTTTCTGGTAAACTGTTCCAAATGTTTACAACATGTCGACTGAAAAAATATTTTGGTATATCCAATCCGGATCTGTCTTTAAATCATTTCAATCTATATCCCCTGGTTGTCGAAGTAGATACTTTGAAAAATACAACTGGATCAAGGAGAATATGTAAATGGAAAAGTTTATACACTTCAAGCAAATCAGCTCTAATTCATCTAAAGTTGTCTGTTTCAATACTGTATGCGTAACTGTCCTCATAATTCAAGCCACCAAGCTGCGGAATCATCATGGTGAACCGACGCTGCACTGTTTCAAAAAATGCAATATCCCTACTCGTATATATGTGGGGAAAACACTGGGGAAGCATAGTCAAGGTGTGGACTTACTAGTGCTTTAAAAGATAAAAACCAACCAGAGTATTCATATCATAGTAACTGAAATAATTCATGGTTGGCGTACATTTTTGAAAGAATAGCAATCACCAACATCAAACAATACAGGAAATCAAATAAACTGGAAGCATCGTACATAATATGCAAATGATATGCAAATAAAGAAGCCAGAATTTATCATTTTGTGTTTAAAATGCAAAATTATACAACTGTCTACAAGTTTATAGTCTACAGGATGCCCATAAGTACATGTATACAGATATAAAGCAATCGTACAGTTCACATATTTTAATTTGCCATCAATATACAGAAAAATCATGATCTTACATCATTTATGAAACTGCTGCAAAAATTACCCTTATTATTGAAATAAAAATTGCCAACATATATTTTTTTAATTGCTCAGATGATGGGGAACACAATGAGATATGTTGGCAAAAATTAACATGAATTTCACACGAAACCCAAAAATCTGCCATATGCCCCCACACTATGAATGAAATATGTTTTCAAAATTATGCGACCCAAATTTTGAGAGAAGAGTTGGGTTGATGGAAGATACCATGCATCTGTTGTGGACAACAAAGCGCATACTGACAAATAATTTTAATATTTACCTCCGCTAATAGGAAATCCACGTCCTTTTCAACAAACACTTTACACTGAGTTTCAAATTCCTTCTGTACGGCCTCCTTTCCTTTGCCATCGGTATAACTAGGTGTTGGTGATATCCCACCGACGACCAAGGCGTTACTTTCGTTGGCAACTTCTTTTGCGATGTCACAACCAGCACGATTTAGTTGGTCACTCTGTGTATAAAAAATTCGTTGACAATACAGACCCATGGGTATGCACATCGAAACAAACACATTCTTATGAGACACAGATACACAGACACGCACGCTCTCTCTCTCTCTCTCTCTCTCTCTCTCTCTCTCTCTCACACACACACACACACACACACACACACACACACACAAATCACATGTAACAGAGAGCGTTAAGCTATGGTGCCACTTTGATATGGCGGAAAGTATTAAAAAGTACTTGATGGCAATTTTAGCGAGATAAACAGTAGCAGATACCTCCCACTTATTGTTTACCGTTATATTTGTAGCTTCTGTTATACTCTGACTACCTCCGGCTTTGTAGTTCAACTTGTCATCAGTAGAGTAAAATGTGAACGCTTGAATGACGTCCGCTCCAGCTCGTAGGTACTCACGACTCAACTGTCGAACTGTCAAAAATCGAAGAGAGGGTTTACATAAATAATACTGAAAATGATGACATTTTCAAAGGTATCACACGTTTCTGTATACCAATCTGCATGTTGCATATAGATGATTAAGCCCCTTCTCGCCGAGTGCTCTGCAAGCCACAAACGTAGCTAAGTTATGTCTCAGTGTGTATATATGTATGTATGTATGTGTGTATATATGCATTACCTGCATCAGGATGTTGTACGGAGGCTTCTGACGTCCAAGGACCAGCTTTCACATAACCCCTTTTCTCAAGAACAAATACGAAACTACCATCGCCAATCAATGGTCGACCTGACGCTAGACGCTCCAAAAGACCTTCCTTTTTAACCTACAAAATATGACAAATATAGCACACCTGTAGTATAGAGAAGAGAGGAGCAAACAGCGATGACAGTATTTAAAAAAAATATTTGCAAATACTAATTAATGACGCAAATGTTTGTACTTGTTTGTATTTGGGCCATCCTTGATTAGAACATTAGCCGAAATGCTTTACCTGTGAACATTCAACTGTAATTCGTTTCATCTTTAATTTAAAAAAACAATTTGTACACTTAGGAATTGTAATACATGTAAAACATGTATTTGTGTAATAACAATTAACATTTGAATTTACAAAGAAACAATAACTTTCTGAATGCAATCGTGTTTCACTGAGTAGATTACGTAACCGTATGCGTGTCAATGCTTGGGAAGACTACTTTTGCTTTTGGCCATCATGGATCAAAGTCGTTCACTTAGTCCCACCACCACTACCATCGCGTTGAAAGGCATTGGTTAAGTTTCCCAACGACTGCCACCAAAGTAAATTTGTGTGAAGGCATTGAATGAGTCAGTACGTTTGTTTGGATCTGATTAGCTGAGCTGAAGGCCAATATTGCAAACACTAGATGGGAACACTCCTTACATTGTCAGGACTGAGCTAGGTCACCATTTTTACAACATTATCCTTACTACCTTACCCAACTATTCCCACTTTTCTCCTGTGAGATCCACTTCTCTCCTCACATCACAACTGAAAATTCACTATATGGTTGTCAGCAGCGATTTGATGATATGGTCTGATATTATGTAGACTGTCGACAGTCGCTCGCGCCTTTTTTTCCCTACGTTTTATCGTTGCCACTATAATCGTATACTGATATCGAGGGCCGAAGCATCATACTAACTCGTCTTCTTTCATGGTGATAGTAGTAATCGTAACGCGTCGTATATGAATTAAAATACTAAACGTACAAAACAGAGACGAAAATATCATGACAAAGACAGAAATAGCGACACTGAGTATGTTCAAAAAGCTTTAACGTTATCCAGCTATACATAGAATGAATATATAATGATCACTATATTTCACTCTCTGTGTTATACCATAGACCATATGGTCATACAAAGTGACGAGAAGAAAAGCCAACTTAATGTCATCGCCAGCCTGGACAATGTTCTTCTTATTCTGGCGATTGCCTAAGATCTGAACTTGAAGATACAGTAACTATACAATGAAAATCGCTGACCTTCAGTTGTGCTCTCAGTCTATATTGTCCATGTCAGAGGACCACTTTCTACCTCCACGACCTTGCGTTATATATAGTTCTGTTTGCAGACGGCGGAGTAAGTCGGCATTCGATTCTGACATTGCCCTACATACCTACTTCCAAAACACCTATGTTACAAGTCTATTGCTAATCTGGATGCCAACGTGGTCTCTAATGGAGGTGTAAATCGTAACGATACTGTATAGGAACTTGACGAGCCTATTCCGAGCACGTAAGCAAAATGCTTGCGGAGCCTATTCCAAGCACGTAAGCAAAATGCTTGCGAATAACACAAGAGACGAAAAAGTACAATAGAATGATAGAATCGCTATATATGTAATAGCCAAGTACTTCAATTTGTTAAAACCGTTCAAAAGCCTTCAGAAACACGTTGCCATTTCCAATTTGATGATCCCATGTAAGTGTTAGTCTAGAATGGCGTACTCTAGTACAAATATTTGTAGAACAGACTGGGCAGTGGTGTGAATTCAGAATTTTGACAGGCGATATCGCTATATCGTGGTATATGTGGTACTTGCATCGATATTCGTGGATGGGTTCTCACACGACATACGTAAGCTACACTTGTATGTATATACTCACCTGCATTTTCAGAGCAGCTTATCCTATAGACGAAATGACCGAGCTGTTTATGTTGGAAGACTGATGACACACATGTGTTCACTATCACTATGACCTCTTCATACAAACACGCCCTACGATGAGAGTTGTCAGCCCCAGGTCGACTTTAATAGCTATGGGCGTCTCGATTATGCTATGTAGGACAGCTGGGGAAATGGAATCCCTAACTTAATCAGGGATACTGAGGTCTTGTAGGGGAAATGGAATCCCTAACACAATAAGGGAAAGGTCGTCTGCTAGGGCCCTATATAAATGCTACGACACTTCTGGTGTTATTCTACCTCTTTCGCATTTTATCATTCCATGTATACGTCAATATTATCAATAATCTAATCCATTCTCTGAAGTACACAACGAGTAACTAGTGTCCGATGAATACCCCTCAAAATACTATCATTATCGTCCGACATTATCGCCACTCTATGTAATTCTCGTATCGATCTTGGCAAAATTTGAAGTTCTTAATGAATGGAAAGAATATAAAACGGACTTCAAAACTGTCATTATAAATTATATTAAGATCTATGGTGGACGTCCACCTATTTGATATGAGGGATCCCTTTCTTTAGTTGAAAACAACGGTTCGATAAAAATTACGTGCTTTACTGAGGACTGAGCCTTGAAGCATTTTACTCTCCACAAAGAGAAACTACTTTCCACACTCATGATATTGTACATTATAATGGGTGTGTTAACACTGAGTGACCCATAAGCCTACCTGTCACAGAGTTCATCTTTCCATGGCCAATCCAACGTCTATACTTGAACAAATACCTGGAAAGGGGTTTGATTGCTGAGCGTCAAATTTTGTCATAAAACTCACTGACATCTGACGACTCGACTGTACAACTTTAGCGTATACTAGGATGAAGGGTCATAGTTACCATAGATATATAGGAAATGAATGATAAAGGGTTATAGTCATCTTTTCTTAGCGCCTGGCGTTCCCTAAATTAACCCCCCCCCCTCCGCCTCCTCATTTCACTCTTCCCTAAAACCTGAAAGCGACACGCAGCGCAGGTCATCCATCACACAAAGTCATGGCAATGTAAGGGTTAATGACATGACAATAGGTCATTTTGTTTGCTGTAGCTGTACGTTGTATGCAGTCGGGACAAAAACAAGTGTTCATAATATACATGTAATACTCGTTTGTTGACTAATAAGACATGTGTTATATCGGAGTCAGTCATGATTCAGAGTGATTTTGTGGCATAAACCACAGGGGCACGTATTATTGCTTAGATTGCCGTTTTCTTAGGAAAATATCGTACGAATCCTGCCGCTACAAATGTATCAATCTCAGTCTATACTAGTAGGAATACTCCTTTCTCCTTACACTGATCTCGAGGTAGGAATATATAGTCAAAAGGTTGTTATACTAGTATTTAGTCTGTAGACCTGGAAAACAACAATCTATAAAATATTGCACGCCCCTATGGCATAAACAGGCTAGGATTAGTAAGTTCTGTATTAACACGATCCATTCTGAATTTCAATTTAAGTCAACAATTGAAAACAAGAAGGCATTATATCGTTTTCGTTCGTTCGTTCGTTTGTTTGTTTGTTTGTTTGTTCGTTCTTTCGTTTGTTGCTGTCCCAATCCCTGCAATGCATGGTTGCCGTCCCGAAGAGACCACACACAAATTTGCATAAAAAATAATAATTAACGAGGAACGTCATTCTAAGTAATAATTTAAAAGGTATTTCATAAATGTTGTGTTCTGGAGAGTCATTTCATGATTTCACATTACAAATTTCCCGCGATTACCTAGAGCAGCTTGTTGAAACTCTATTCACCTTCATAATATTATATGAATTTCAACCCAGCTAGCTGTATATTATAGGGGACCTGGCAGGATAGAGGTTGCAGTGTGAATGCTTTAATCCCAAGTGCTTATAAGGGGGTCGTTGTGTCGCAATAGATTTGTTCCAGGGGTAATAATATTGTAAAGCGCTTTGAGCACAGAGTGGGAAAGCGCTATATAAATTATAATTATTACCGACAATGAATAGTCATAAGTTTGAACTGCTTTTTTTCCTTCAGATAAACGTTCAGTGAATATTTACATATTTCAAACGAGAAAATTAATGATTGCAGAGTTTGAGCTGAATAGGATTTCTACTCCATAACTTGATCTTATCTCATCCAGTAGGGATGTACTATTATGCAATCTGTTGTCATAATATTCCCTAAACAAACTAAAAACCATCTGTTATCTTGGACACTGTGATAACAAATTTGAAGTATACACGAACTAGGTATACAAATCAATTTCATCCAACCTCGCCGAAATATTGCGTGTCACAAAATACATTCTTATCTTTGCTCATGCAATATTCATGAATAAAGCCATGAATATATTAATATGATGACGACAACATAAGCCGTATTTACAAATGAAAACAAAATACAAGTGATTGTAACACATTTCTACCACTCAAGTCATTGAAGTCTGGGAGAATGCAGGTCTATGCATATATTAAAATTTACATAGTCTACTCGTGCTACTGCAATGGGCCGGATAGAAACAGTATTTCACATTTACTTATATTCTGCCTTCATTTGTAGCAAGTTCACATGTCTGATCAGTGTTCTCCTTATCTAACATTGTTGTATGAACCATGAACCCTATACACGTAGGGTCTATGTATGAACCATGAACCCTATACACGTAGGGTCTATGTTAGACTCTCTCACAGTCCTCGAAGCTTCGCATAAATAGCTAAAACTTGGGTTGTTTTGTGTGTATCTACTGCATAATTGTACTTGCATACTAGTATCCCAGTATCCCTAACCCTGTACTGTGCGCCCTCATCGATCACATAGGGCTAACATTTTGTTGATGTGTTAGGCGAAGCCTCGTAGGGTCTGTGTATGAACCATAGACCCTATACACATAGGGTCCGTGTATGATCTATAGACCCTATACACGTAGGGTCTATGTATGAACCATGGACCATATACACGTAGGGTTTGTATATGAACCATAGACCCTATACACGTAGGGCCTATGTATGAACCATAGACCTTATACACGTAGGGCCTATGTATGAACCACAGACCCTATACACGTAGGGTCTATGTATGAACCATAGACCCTATACACGTAGGGCCCGTGTATGAACCACAGACCCTATACACGTAGGGTCTGTGTATGAACCATAGACCATATACACGTAGGGTCTATGTATGAACCATCGACCATATACACGTAGGGTCTGTGTATGAACCATAGACCCTATACACGTAGGGTCTGTGTATGAACCATAGACCCTATACACGTAGGGTCCGTGTATGAACCATAGACCCTATACACGTAGGGTCCGTGTATGAACCATAGACCCTATACACGTAGGGTCTGTGTATGAACCATAGACCCTATACACGTAGGGTCTGTGTATGAACCATAGACCATATACACGTAGGGTCTATGTATGAACCATCGACCATATACACGTAGGGTCTATGTATGAACCACAGACCCTATACACGTAGGGTCTGTGTATGAACCATAGACCCTATACACGTAGGGTTTGTATATGAACCATAGACCCTATACACGTAGGGTCTGTGTATGAACCATAGACCATATACACGTAGGGTCTATGTATGAACCATAGACCATATACACGTAGGGTCTGTGTATGAACCATAGACCCTATACAAGTAGGGCCCGTGTATGAACCATAGACCCTATACACGTAGGGTCCGTGTATGAACCATAGACCCTATACACGTAGGGTCCGTGTATGAACCATAGACCCTATACACGTAGGGTCCGTGTATGAACCATAGACCCTATACACGTAGGGTCCGTGTATGAACCATAGACCCTATACTCGTAGGGTCTGTGTATGAACCATAGACCCTATACACGTAGGGTCTATGTATGAACCATAGACCCTATACACGTAGGGTCTGTGTATGAACCATAGACCCTATACACGTAGAGTCTGTGTATGAACCATAGACCCTATACACGTAGGGTCTGTGTATGAACCAGAGACCCTATACACGTAGGGTCTGTGTATGAACCAGAGACCCTATACACGTAGGGTCCGTGTATGAACCATAGACCCTATACACGTAGGGCCCGTGTATGAAGCATAGACCCTACACACGTAGGGTCTATGTATGAACCAGAAACCCTATACACGTAGGGTCTGTGTATGAACCATAGACCATATACACGTAGGGTCCGTGTATGAACCATAGACCCTATACACGTAGGGTCTGTGTATGAACCATAGACCCTATACACGTAGGGTCCGTGTATGAACCATAGACCCTATACACGTAGGGTCTGTGTATGAACCAAGATAAAAATTCATTTGTCACAGTGACGCACACTTTTGGCGAGATTCGGTGAAATTGGTTGTAACATTTAAGATATATATCCGACACTCTAAATCCAAGAGAGAGAAACAAATTATATGAACGCTAAGGGTTATGTAATTGTTTTCTGAATTTTGACAAGACAAGACATAACAAGACAAGACAAGACAAGACAAGACAAGACATAAGAGAACACGGCAGGACATTGTTGTGTGGATTGATGAAGTATTAAAAAAATTATCAATGTTTATACACAGAAATGATTCATGTACAAGTAAATTTACTATTATTTACCACTATGATGTTTAGTAACCACGGCAATCAGATATCAATTTGATTCATAATATTATGTATTTGACACTTTTAGTACAAATATTTAGAAAAGGAAAATTGAGTTTAAGTTTGTTTCATTCACGGTCTCCCTAAATAGCAGATGTCTCAAAATGAAATAGATTCGTACTACACCATAACATACTACTACATCATCGTCGTCGTCGACGTCGTCGTAAAAAATATATTCTGGCTTTCGACAATGAACATCTTAAGACGCTATCATTTCCGTTCTTTATCCCTTATTTCACGATCATCTCAGAATGTTGTTCTCTATAATGAAAGTATATACGATATATTGCCAACACATTTAGTTTTGATTTTGAAGGAATTTGTTATGTTGGAAGGCAGTCAAAGTTCAATGGCGGAAAGACGAACGTCTAAAGTTATTTGTCTTCGATCTCTGCGAGTTGTAGAGCGTTAGCTCGTCCTGTTGCAGGATTCAATCGTGTCCAATATTGCTTGTTTGCCCTGATGAAAAGATAGACAGAGACAGAAAGTTTTATTACGTGTATTTGTACAATGATAATATCATCATTCAAAATTCGACTTTATGTATGTATGTATGTATGTATGTATGTATGTATGTATGTATGTGTGTGTGTGTGTGTGTGTGTGTTTGTATGTATGTATGTATGTATGTATGTATGTATGTATGTATGTATGTATGTATGTATGTATGTATGTATGTATGTATGTATGTATGTATGTATGTATGTATTTATTTATTTATTTATTCATGCCAACTTACTTCCATTTGTCAGCTTTGACTGTACTTTCTGCCAATGCATCACCCCAAAGGGCATTCTTAGTGTGACCAGCAGGACGAACTCCCTTCTCCTCAGCAAGCTGGAAACACAATGAAAGAGTGCACGGGTGTCAATGACTATGAGGCACATCTGTACATAATACAATTGACTTCACTTATTGTGAGTAGGTCTTTTATTATTGTTTCAGGCAGTTTGAACTTTGTTTATCAATGAATAATGAAACTGTATTCGGTTTATACACTAAAAACTTACAGCTAGCAAAATACTGTAAACCTAGATATTTTCGCTACTTTTCAATTTTGCGATTTTACAGTCTTCAGTTAGTTCTCAAAGACTATATGTACTAATTGCCAGACTGGTACAAAATGCTTTGTTAGACTTTCCAGGGATGTAAATATTTGTAGATTAGGGTTTTCAATGTAATTAGCAATAATATTTGGCTTTCTTAAGTGTACAGTTAAAATTAGAATGTAACCCTTTCTTGCCTTCCACCTTTAAAATGTTTATCAAAGTCAAAGGTCATAGTCTCATAAATATGAGGGGTAGATACGTGAATGGTATACGAATGTATCAACTTTTCAATGTATGGGAACGCCATAGAAGCATGTGTGGATTGGAGGTGCTGTAACGATTACTCATATTAACACAATTTATAAGCTTATACAAATGTATGCAATATAACAATTTGCAATTTATTGACTTACAAACATGGACTTAGCCTTATGTTTTACTATTCTATAAAATCTAAAATAATACCCATTTCATATGGCTACCTTAAAAGTGAATTCTCCACACAACGTCCATCAATAATCAATTCTTACCTCTTCCGCCAAAGCTCTGATGTGATATGGTTCAAATCCACAACATCCACCGATATAACGTACCCCTAGGTCGTAGGCTTCACGGGCGAATTTGTGAGCATCGGCACGACTAATTAGGCGGGTTTCCATGGCTGAAAAGCAGAACATATAAACCATTGATAACTGTAGAAACATGTATTGCTGAAGATATCAGGGTTTCAAATGTCCATCAGCTAAAATATAGGTCTACTTGTTTCATTATAATCACTTATAATATAATGCATAACATGATACTCATTCACGCTCTGTTATTATTTTCGCTACCAATATTAACTTGTTCACCTTCTGAGTTTCTATCTACCAGCAAAAACCCTAAATTACATACCTAACGGCCACTCTGGTAGAGCCATGTATCCCATTTTAAGAGTATTGACTTCCTGTGTGTGGAATCCAACTGGTTGAGCCATCAGGTAGGGTTTCAAACCCGCTTCATCCAGAGCTTCCTTCATCATCTTCATCGTACGAATACTTGTATCAGGGTCATATAGACAGTTAACACCAAGCACATCAGCACCTGCATAAATGTTAGAAGACGAGTGTACTTGATGTTTTAGTTGTTTTTCGTTTTCGTTTTTTTCTTTTTGTTACTATTTTGAAGTCAGAATCATTCGGCAAAACATGTACTGTTAATACACATACTATCAAATGGAAGTAATAATATCCACTTCTTCGTTTTGAAATAAAGTCCCAAACCAAAATGTATTGAGAACTGCTACTAGATCATACTAGATTATTCTGACAATTAAAGTTGTATAAATGCACGAAGATTTATATAATTATATTCAGACAAAACTCAACAGAGATTTGGGTTTATGTGATCACATTTCAGGCAACATTTTATTTTGAGGAAGTGGAACTTAAACGAACATATCTTATATATACGTGGCGTATTTGGAGCATTATACTACTGTAGTGAGTACGTGTACCTGCTTCTGCCATTCGAACAGCACACTCTCCAGGGCTCACACCATTGGAGTCACCGGCAGCACAGATTCGCATAGTAGCAGCCAAAGGTTTTCCGGTCTTTTTTAAGATCTCCAATCCCCATTCGAGTTCCTCCACTGCAGCGAAAAACTACGAGAACAAATGTTAAATGACGGATGTGAGGATACTGATTATTGAGGACGCGTCCTTAGTTTACTTACTGGCCATAGTCGTGTATATAACGTCACCAACCATTTCAGAGACGTTAACAGTTTTTCTTTTCCGTTTTTCCCCCTCCCCCCTTTTTTTGGGGGTGGGGGTGGGGTGGGTGTTGTTTAAAATAGAGATTGAGAGTTACCTCGGCTAACAGGAAATCCACATCCTTTTCAACAAATATTTGACACTGAGTTTCAAATTCCTTCTGTACGGCCTCCTTTCCTTTGCCTTCGGTATAACTAGGTGTTGGTGATATCCCACCGACAACAAGGGCGTTTCCTTCGTTCGCTACTTCTCTTGCGATGTCACATGCAGCACGGTTCAGTTGGACACTCTGTGTCAAAATAAGAAACAATGTAAGTTATACCTTTATACAACGTCATCTGCAGGATAACGCTTGTGTAACTTTTGAAAATGTAATTTTTCATAACATGAAAACCCCGGAATCTGGAATGCTGAATCCGAAATAAAGAATGATATTACACATGCACTCCGGCAGCACTATACCATGTTATATTCCATATATTAAAAACAAAGCCCGTCTTTACCGTTATATTTGACGTTTCTGCAATACTCTCACTTCCTGCTGTTTTATATTGCAATTTGTCATCAGTAGAGTAAAATGTGAACGCTTGAATGACGTCGGCACCAGCTCGTAAGTACTCACGACTCAACTGCCGAACTGAAAATTTCAAGTGAGTAAAATTTTTGAAATTAGAGGAAATTTAAAGGTTTAATATAGTTTGAGAGTATACGATTTTTCAATCATTTTCTCGCTAGACTACACTTTCATAATGTCACCTTCATTTATATATATCGCATAACTGTGAAAATCATATCAAATATGGATACCGTATCAAAACAAGTAAGTTATAAAGTTAGACATAATTCAACCATATGGATATGAGGATTAGGGTATTTATTTGTGATTTTTTAAATTCATAAAACAATTTTATCATGGCTTCCTACTTGAAAATTCAATGTGAAACAACATATGCCAAGTCCTTGTTTGTAAGTCAATAAATTGTAAAAGATTAAAAAATGTGTAAAATCTTTGTTATTGTCCGTTCAATAACAAACCTTTTGCACATTTTGAAAACAAATTTGAAACAAAAATACCCGGTTTCCGACCACAGCATAGAGTTGCACTGAGACTTTGGCCCTTTGCTACTAACCTGCATCAGGGTGTTGCACTGCAGCTTCTGACGTCCAGGGACCCGCTTTAACGTAACCCCTTTTCTCTAGTGTAAATACAAAACTTCCATCACCGATGATTGGGCGCCCTGATGCCAGTCTTTCAAGCAAACCATCTTTCTTAGCCTGCAGAAATAAAAAAGAAATAAAAATGCCTTGGCGTTTCACTCATAAGCATGGGACATGTTTTCAACACAACCTTTAAGATAGCCTACCAATACTAGATACACAACACATACAGCAGCATCCTTTACCAAATCATATTGAAAAGTTACAATGCGGTACGTGTAGTAGAAACAGGCTTCTACTGAAAAAAATGCAAATCAACACGTTAACTTCTTTTTTCATTTTTTAAAATCTTTTTTAAAATCAAAATTGAATTGTGATATCATGAGCTTCCTCAGTTGCCGTAGTACTGTGCGTGGCACCTCTATCATTGAAGTTGTGTGTATGGATGTAAAACCATCATGTCCTCAGACTCTCTCACAGTCCTCGGAGCTTCGCATTACTAAAATTAAAGCTAAACGAGTTATTTTGTATGTAACGATATCATCTATAACCGTACTCGAATATCCTTGTACATCGACATCGTTGAAGTGTGACTGCGACGTTCCGTGTTTTCGCGAAGCCAGAGCTAATAATAATAATAACAATAATAATAATAATAATAATAATATGTTGCTTTCCCACTCTGTGCTCAAAGCTCTTTACAATTATTACCCCTGGCTCGGATCAGAACGGCACAACGGCTATTTAGTCTTCCTCAACTCCCCGGGGAGCATACAGTCCATTATAGCCATTTAAGCGCCTTTACATTGCAACCTACATCCTACCAGGTCCCCAGTTATACAGCTGGGTTGACTGAGGCACAGTCGTGGTTCAAATCTTGCCCAAGGACTTTAGCCACTCAGAAACAAACAGCAGGCAGCGACGGGGCTCGAACCTGCAACCTGTACATTCCAAACCGGTCACGCTAACCATTCACCCATCATGTGTTATGAATGATCGAAACACCAAGGCATCTTCACTCGCCTTTAAATGGTGCCTACCAATGAATTGATGAGTATGTGCACAGAGTAACACACTTGCTTGTCTGAGATACGTGATGGATGGTAGCCTCAATATCGGTAGTAATCTTGACAAACGTGATAATGTAATCGACTGTTTGTCAGTGGTTACTCAGTGATAGGTGGGAGGGGTGGAGTACGTAGTTTGCAGAACTGAAGAGTGGGAGGGGTTGGAGTAGGTAGTTTGCAAAACTGAAGTCATGAATGAAGATAATCAAAAGGGTCATTTCCAGTAGACTGTAGGGTCATGAGGCTGAGGTCAAAAAAGTCACAAGTCATCATGGCGTGGTTATGTAGGATAAAGTGTGAATGAATGTGGACACTGATATCATATGACTAAACTACACTCACAGACTTTTAGACTTTGATAAAATAATGCTAGAAGTAAACAATCATTTACTATCTCATCTGGATTGGATTGTGCCTGCAGACACTCTACGGGTCAGTTTGTTTGAATGACTCCCAATATATGTATCATCATCATCGTCCATTACAGAAACGCCTCATTCGATCAACCATTTCGTGATCTACGGAGGTTGTACATCAAACAATATATGTGTTTGTTTCCACATAACCCATGATAAGCCTAGCCTTATCTCTCATTCAATCATCGTTATTTCTGCTATGTCACTAATCCACACGCAATTCAATTCTTTTATTACTCAACTCACACTATCAGAGAGTGTGGTATGGTATTACAATTCAAAAATAATACAAAACTGTTTAGTATGAATAATAGAATAGATACAGGCTTATACAGCAATACCAAGTCGCTTGTGGATTAGTATGGATAAGGATGCCAACGTTGTCTCTTACTAAACCACCAAGCCCCAAGATGTTTTCTATTGCAGCTAAAAAGTTACCTACGGCGTCTGTGCCTACGGTCACCAATCTGCAATACTATTGTAATGCTAATACTATTACCTACTTAAACATTGTCTGTTTATGGAATATGTTAATCATCTTAGCTTGGACATTTGCAGAAGAACGTTCTTACCTGTGATATTGGCCCTGCCTGCCACTTAAAGGTTCTGTGACACCTCCGGGCGCCCTGTCCACAATATTGCACAAGGAGACGCGAGGTTGTCGTCAAGATCATTTTGCAAATGTTTTAAAGTGACAAAAGTCGAGTTCTCTGAATGGTCGTCTAGAAGTGCATAGCGTTGTCTCTTTAGTCAATCAGTAAATGTACAGTACATGTGCAGTGGGGATTATATCAGGAGGTGCCTAGTTTCCGTAGGGGTGTACAGCTAGCCTGTACAAAAAATAAATTATGGCTGAGTCTGCTGACAGGCGCCGGTCACGAGAGACTCCGAAAATTTATACACCCCATTTTAGGTATATATATATATTTCGACCAAAAATCTTACTCTCCCCCCCCCCCTCACATGTCATTTTGGACCCTGTATATTTATATACCATTTGACTCGAATACGTATGTTATGTGTTGTATTGTTCTAAAAGACAACAATTTAACCAAATTTCACAAATGAAACCCTGAAATTAACTGGCTATCATACTGTTTACTATACAAAGTATACAAAGGCTGTATTTTTTTGAGAGGAAAGAATATAGTATTGTGCATTCCATTTGAGACTTTTCCAGCTAAACGTTATACCCCTATTTTAGACAAAAGACGGATAAACATTTCCGAAGGGTGGTGTATAGTAAAAACAATAGGGCGTACCACCCCCGGGATCACACTTTGCCCTTCAAAGTTAAGGGTCACTCTGAAAAATGAAAAATGGGACGAGTGTGAAGCTACCATCATATTCATATTCATATTCACTTTCAAAAGTTGACCTCTAGCTCAATGTGAATATGATGATAGCTTCACACGTTCATCAGATTCGAAGTCTTCCGAATGGGTACGAACAAGCGTTCGGGCCGCGGCAAATCACATAAATCCTTCATTGGCAGGTTGAAATCATGTGATTGTAGTTACTTTTCACTTGATTTGCCTGGATTTGCCAGAGTATCCAATTTGCACCATGAATTATTGTTGTCATATAAAAAACTAATTTGGATGTTTAGTATGCCTTTCCCATATCTTTTAAAATGAAATATCAATATTTGGGTGTACAAAAAACCTGTATGAGTAATGTAATAAAATATGGCTTGGCTGGGTGTGTTTTGATTTCCCGCAGTGTCGCTATCTTTGAAACCCTACTTAACACTTACACTGGTGAAATTTACACAAAATAGTGTTGTCAAGACCACAATTATCACAATGTATGTAGTTCCCTTGATCGGGGAGGGTCAACGCAATCGATTGTAAAAATTATGGTCCATGACAACAATAATTCATGGTGCAAATTGGATACTCTGGCAAAAATAAGAAGAAAGCATGCAAATCCACGCAAATCAAGTGAAAAGTAATTACAATCACATGATTTCAACCTGCCAATGAAGGATATGTGATTTACCGAACGCGTGTTCGTACCCATTCGGAAGACTTCGAATCTGACGATGAACGTGTGAAGCTATCATCATATTCACATTGAGCTAGAGGTCAACTTTTGAAAGTGAAGATGAATATGAATATGATGGTAGCTTCACACTCGTAAAATGGGAGGCGTTCTAGGCAGAGGTCATGAGACTTTTTTCTTAAAGGCGTCCGACGAACCGTTTAGATACTCTGTCAATCTCTTAGGAACAAGCAAATAGTTAGCATAGCCAGTCTCTACTAGTCCCGCTTGCATACGGAGTAAGTCGTCCCTTCCTTCTCATGTCTCTGTCTAAGACTCCACTGAGCCAGCCGTGAAACCTGGGCTTACCAGAAATGCTGGTAACTAAAGAATTAACGCACACTGTGGTTAATTATTAGCAATAAATCGACTATTTAGTAATTTTACCTCGCCATGGCTACAAAGGTCCCAGTTTGGAGGACCAAAAATCCCGACTGTAATTTCAGGGATCTAGGATCCGCCTTGCGTACAATGACGTAGTGGACAGCCCAATCAAATATGGCGGCGTTTGTAAGATGGGGCGTTTGAAAAAGTTTCGACTTCGGCACTTTTTTGGATCTTACGAGCGACTACTAATCGTCAAAGAGATGTAAAATGAGTACATATTCGATCGCTTGCTCATATTTGATGGGTGGGTATGTAATTCTTCGGTAATTGGTGTGGGTGCATTTTGCTCACGCACTCGAGATAGGATTTCAAAGAGTAGTCCTGCTTGCATACGGAGGAATTCGGGACTCGATTCTGACAATTGTCCCTCTTAGAGTCAAGTCAGTAATACAGACTCGTGCACCGTCATGGAAGCAGGACTATTCAAAGAGGTATTAAAATTTATGATCAAAGTTTCTCAAAATTATCTTTAAAAAAATACTTCAAATCATGGTTTTATCACTAATAGCTTTGGAAAATTCTCTAATTCATTATTATCTTTGTATTCAATATTGTAGTTTAGTGTTTTATTCATATTTATGATAATCTTATCTTTGTTCTTGTTTTTGTATGTTTTTGACTACAGATAATGTATTTCTTACATTATTTCATGTCAAATATACTAATACTATTCTATACTATACTATACTATACTGTACTGTACTATACTATACTATACAATACTATACTGTACAGTACTGTGCTGTACTATACTATACTATACTATGCTATACTATACAGTATACTATACTATACTATACTATACTATACTATACTATACTATACTATACTATACTATACTACATCTTGGTAGGACCACGAATATATAATTTTATATATACTCTGTATTTTGGTGAAAACATGGACAACTATTATGGAGGTCAACAAACTTTACTCTGTGTATTCGCTGTGAATTGGCAGCACATTGCTGTGTCAGTGTATGCATGTTTGCCAGGCTTTAAATAGTTTAAAACTGGTGGGGAAATTTTATCTAAAAAGGCAACTATTTTAGTCTATGCAAGCTTCCAATTTCATATAATTTGGTACAGTCATTGATTATGACGTGTACATGTTTTATTATTCTGAGTTTTTGATAGTATTAATAAGTGATTTGCATATTTAATGACTTGATAATCATATCTTAGAATGTAAGCTTCAAATTTCATATATTTTGGTACATCATAAATCAAATATAACAAAGTGCACATGTACTTTAAAGTTTGTAGAGATTTTAGTTTTAATGAGAAATTTGCATAATTAATGATTTTCGGTAATTAGGCTATATCTTAAGAATACAAATTTCAAATTTCATTTAACTTGATGCATCCATCAACCATAACATGAAATCATACCTGTTTGGTGTAGTTGTTTATGTAGTTTTTAATTGCAATGTGTAATTTGCATAAATAATCATGTTTGATAATTTGGCAATATCTGTAATAGAATACAAGATTTAAATTATAATAATAATTTAGTTCATGCATTGATGGTAAAGAAGTTCATGTCTCCTTTAAAACATCAGCTTATAATCTTAGTGGTTCGTTTGCACTGAATGAGGTTTCAATAATTAGGTAATATCGTAAGTATGCAAGCTTCAAATTTCATATAGTTTCATATAATTAATTTTCCAATGAAGGGGTACATCATGTATAACAGTTAGAGCTCAGAATTTTGCATTCCCATAATGTGTGTAAGAACAAAAATCTATGGTTTTGCTCTTATGGGAGGCATTCAGTTTAAATCTGGTGTAGTTTTTGCCATTATTTGGAAAGTATATGCAACATGGGGTCACCTGACACATACTGCAGAAATGCAAAGGAAAAAAAAAGTTCATATATCAAAAAAAGGTCACAAGTTTTTTAAGTTTTAAATAAGGATAAGCTTTATTCCATTTGCTTTGATACAGTAAAACAAATAAAACTCCTGATTTGTGTCAAACGATGAACGAAATTGACATGAATACATCAGTACTGGGTATTTGGGATCAAGACCACAATGCAAATCTCTATGGAAGACAATCTCTTCATAATTTTTGTTCATCATTACAAAATTCATATGGGAAGTATCAAACATCTGTATGTACAGGGGGTACACCAAAAAATACAAAGAAAGGATTTGTAGGCATAGTTCATTAACGAAAAACTATGAAAATTACATCCTTGAAAATTAGAGCTTATGAAACCATAGTTCATTACTTGCAAATCAGTTATTCTGTAACTGTCTATAAAGGGATATTGTCTGAATGTTTGTTCAGAAATCCTGGCCACTATACAATATATATTTGAAAATAGTTCATTTCAAAGTTTTTGCTGTGTGATTCTTTTCAACAGGATTACTATGGCAAGCAGTAAAAACAAGGGAATGATCGTCCAACTGGAGATTTTCAGAAACTGACATAGTGGCTTCTAATTGCATCAAAAGAGTGCAAAGAAACTTGACAGCTTGATGCTAGTCTTCTTGTTCAAGGCACAAGAAAAGATCTTTTCTTTGCCTGTGTTCTGGAAGGACATCATCTCCTTTCCACAAGAAATGATTGTGTGTGTGTATACATCTGCACATTTGATTGGCTACTGTTGTGTACGGTAATTGATCACATGACAACACAGTAAACATTCATATCTGACTCCCTAACCCAGTCAGGAATATAATTATATAAGAAGCCATGGTAGGATACTATCATCATAGTGGGCAGCAATGTGGAGGGGCCATGATGATAAATCTTCCATGCAAAGTGCTTAATGGGGAACACCACTTCAGGAAATGAAATTATTTTCATACACTATGGGTTCTGGGGAGTCATTTTATGATTTTACATTAAAAAGCTCTCATGAATATTAAGTGTGCAACTGCCAACTCTTACCACTAAAAGAACCAATGAAGCTATAGACCACAACAAAGATGCCCTACAAAAGCACAAGATCATTTTAAAATTGCAGTAATTGCAGGTGATGTAAAATCATGATGACTCTCCAGAACCCATAGTTTATGGAAATGTCCCTATTTCCTGGAGTGGCATCCTCCTTAATAGTGTATTAGCTAGGTCAACCAATCTTAGATTCTAAACTTCTAGTATAAACAGCCTCTCAAACAAGAACTGTGACTGTACTAGCAAACCAGTACTTTCTTTTACTGTATAATGAAATAATAAAATTTCCTGATCGTCAAATTTTCAAAATCTCAAGATTAAATACAGACGTACCAAAAAAGAAATGCAATAACAGTACTTTGAAAACACCACAACTACTCAATATACAGCTGCAGTCCAATAAGTTGGATTTTCTAAAATAATTCACACTATTTGATTGTCTGGTTTATGCAAGTGAAACTTTCTCTTCTATTTTTTCAAAGTTATAAGTTAACATATTTACTATAGTCATTTTCAAATAGTACATACATTGCAAAGTCACTTGAATTTTAACAGACAAAAGGCACTTCAAGATTTGTTTAGGAATTTCATTAGTTATTTCTGTGGGAGGAAAAATATTTTCGGAGTACTGTACATGAAGTATATACTGTCTGAGAGGTCTATTGTTTAGTGTAAATAGATAAACTGTGTTGCCCTGAATTCTGTACAAAATATTCTACATGTTATATTCGGGGAAAATGCTCTCTTTAATGCTTGCAACACATCACATAGCTATGTATAGTACAAAGAAACACACCACAGAAAGAGTGTAAAATATTTTGTTAATATAACCAGCAAAAGTAAAACTTTGGTTTTATTACACTTGGCTAGCCAGTTTATGTACTGAAATTTAGATTCATTCATCATTGTATATTTTATTTTTTACTCCTTCACTCATTTAGTTTATGGTCTACATTGTTAGTTTATCCTAGTAAAGGCCCACTTAAGATTAGTCTCATTATGAAATACAGTTATTTGGCAGAGTAATAGAAAAAGTTGGTCCAGAACGTTAACGAAAGAATGATCCCATGTACTCCTTATTAATGTAATACTAATGTGTTGACCCAGGACTGAAAATACAGCCCTTTAAAAGGAATGCCAAAATTACAAATCTTTAAGTCCACTGGTGCATGACGGATTAAGCAGCTTGTTGCCCCTATTAATACCTGACAACAGCATCTGGTACAGCTTACTGAATACATACAAGTATGGCCAATTTATGAATTTGAATATCAAATTCAATCATTCCTAGATATATATTATTTGGTCAAAATAAAATGACCTATCTTACGTCAAATTACTGCAGATTATGTAAATGAATGTTGAATGTATTCAAAATAAGACAGATCAAATTCTCAAATATGTGCATGTTACTGTTTGACATGGACACAAAATTACTTCACAGCACGCAAATTTAACTTTCCCTGCATTAATGTGATGAACACAAACATAAAGGAAAACATGGCTACTTTGTTTCTTGATTGAAAATCTTGTATTTGAAGCTTTAACCCTTTCACCACCAGTACCCGGTATACCGGGACGCGCTAGGGCGCCCACCAGTACCCGGTATACCGGGACGCCAAAGTTCATTCACCTATCTTGCCGTAAAACCGTTCAAAGGCAGCAATTGCTGCAAAATTTGCTGCCATAACTAGTTCCACACATGCGTATTAGCCTTGTTTATATTGCCTGCCATTTTGAATGTATGATAGTGAACGGTATCAGGAGTACGATCCAAATGACGAGCGATCGTAATTTTATGTGCGTTTTTCGCTCACAAAATCGAATTTCAACATGGCGGAAGTAATTAACGGCTCTCATAACATGGTCTACGATATAAATTATGTCACTATCTTTGGATATTTCGACAGAATTTGACTCGAAATACATCATTGAATACAAGTATTTAGCTGTGGGAACACGTTGTACTTGTGTGTAAGCATCAAATTCCCGCTAAGGCCGTGTGAGCTGCCGGCGGCAGTTTACGGTTGAATTTTTGAATGTCGGCAAATTTACGCAATCTTGTGACAGGTACCGACTCCCATACTAACGTCTTGGTTGTAATTTTTGGCTATAAAATGGATTATTTTGGTTTTATTTCTTTTGTTACATCTCAATAATGACTTGTATTTGTACTAGCTCAGCGTGTGAAGGTCAGTGGAGGGAAATTTATGCACGATACGGGCGATTTTACGAATCGGATTTTTTATGTGCGTTTTTCAACGTAACATTCAAATTTCAACATCGCCGAAGCAAAATCTGTCTCCCCTAACGTAACTTACAATGTAAATAACGGTGCTGTTCGTAGAAATTTCCCCTCAATTTTGACTATGAATACGATGTTTTATACAAGGAGATGACTGAGTGAACTCAATGCAGGAAATGGAAGGATCAGATTATCGCAACGTAACTTCAAAGTCCCGACTGCATATTTGGTTTTGTGGGTACAGCATGTTGGCAAAAAGCGCCACTTTGGCGTCCCGATTCGGACTCGTATACTACCAACTTGTGGTCATTTTTTACTGATTTTGAGGATAGATTTGGTGATAATTTTTTGTTGTTCTGTCAAATAATGATATATAATTACACAAACTAATTTTTCTGAAGGTATTGGTGCAACGACTTCAGGTATTTTTGTCCCTTTCATTGTCGGTGCGGGACCGACTAATTGCGTCGTAATCAGATTAGAGAGCCGTTATTTTTTTCCGTTCAAATTTAATACGACTGAAAATAACATTTTCTGCCAAATTTTCGCCGATTTTGACCATTTAACCAGTATACAGAATTTTGTAGAAACATAAATGTTGGTATTTTGAATTTTATTTGTAATATAAATGTTTTGTTTATTTGTGATGTCAATAAATAAACAACACAGGTTTTTTTTACCAATATTTTCTTATTTTAACCCAAATTTCAGTTGTGAATGTGATATTTGAATGTGCTTATTTGTAAGTATGATATAGACAATTTATTTTCCAGTAAAATGATACCTAATTTTCAAAGATTGGGCAATTCTAAGTATTTTTACATCAATTTGATTGCATACCACTCACCCTCACTTTATGTTAGTGAGGGGGCTGGTGGAGCACAAACAATCCCATGAGGCCAATGGTGGTGAAAGAGTTAAGGTGAGATGTATTAATATGCATTTATTTTACAGGTTGTTTTTGGACAATTTCTATTCAGAAAATGGCTTTATGAGCCCAGTCAGACCATTATGAGCCAAGTCAGACCAATATGAGCCCAGTCAGACCATTAGGAGCCCATTCAGCCCATTAGGAGCCCATTCAGACTATTATGAGCCCAGTCAGACCATTAGGAGCCCATTCAGACCATTATGAGCCATGTCAGACCATTAGGAGCCATATCAGACCATTATGAGCCATGTCAGACCATTAGGAGCCATATCAGACCATTATGAGCCATGCCACACCATTAGGAGCCAAGTCAGACTATTATGAGCCAAGTCAGATCATTATGAGCCAAGTCAGATCATTATGAGCCCAGTCAGATCATTAGGAGCCCATTCACACCATTAGGAGCCAAGTCAGACTATTATGAACCCAGTCAGACCATTATGAGCCAAGACAGACCATTTGGAGCCCAGTCAGACCATTATGAGCCAAGTCACACCATTACGAGCCCAGTCACACCATTAGAATTAATTCACTACTGTAAACCTACATATTTTTGCCACTAAAAATTTTGTAATTTTGCAGTCTTCAGCTAGTTCTCAAAGACTAATTTTTACTAATTACCAGACTGGCACTGTTGTGTTCATGTACAAGAAGGCATTTTAGTTTCTACTTATTTTTACATTTTGGGTGTCCATTGAAATAAGTGCAATAAGATTTACGTGAAAATTTCCAGGTGTACAGTATGTCTAGTTGACAATGCTCTACTCTCAACCAATTCTATGTATTCCAGCCATACACAATGATCCACAAATTAGTAAAACACAGTACATCAGATTGTGTTTATATACTATCACCTGCAGCTGCACAGATAACACACAAGATGAATGTTAGGTCATGACCTATGACATGACCCTTGGACTTTTTTGTATATTTAGCATCCAAAGTTTCTAAGCAAACAGGGTTATTACATTAGCAACCCTGGCCCAACTCTGTATGGAGCCTGGTATATACACTAAAACCACATGTTGGAAAGTATATGAATAAACCATAGGGACCTGGAGGCATATATAAATAAAGATTTACACATCCTGTTTTTGGCTACTTTTATGTTCAATAAGGAGTAGTATAATTTATTCCCAAAGTTTATCTTTATATAGCTGTACCAGCTAATTCATAAAATGTACTTGTCAGGTGTTCGTTGTGTAAACATTCACCATCTAAATTATGGTAAGACTCCTCAGTAAAGTAGCTGATAACAGCTAGAGATACACAATATTGACAATAAATTACACTCAACCTATATAATTCATCTTTATTGAACACAAGTAGTCAAAAACATAATCTTCATATATGCCTCCAGTTCCCTGTGAGTAAACAAAAATTTATAGAACTATCTACTGAGTCTGTACAACAGGACAGTACAAAAATAGCTCCATTCACAAACAGAATTCTCTTCTCTTGATTCCAATGAAGTGAATAGTCTGTCTGTATACTTTTCCATTCAAGTTTTGTAACCTTTCCTAATTCTTCTGGCAATTAGTATGTGTTTGAATAAATTACACACATATCCCCCATGACCAATTTCTTACCAATAATTAGGACAGTGTTTTAAAATGTCACAATGTGAACTGACGTGATTCTTAATATACTGTGTACACCTGCTCTATCATATGAACACACACCCTTTTTATCTGAGATTATAATTTTGCAGTGTCATTGGTGAGAGGTCAGAGGTCATGTTGCCCTGCATAGTTAGTGTAAATATATGCTAAAATAATGTTGACTGGTAGATTTGCGTTATCATGAACTGCAATGATCTCAACAACAATGGCTTTTGATATATTGTATTTGGACAGGTGAAGGTTCAACGTCCTTTACGCTTGACAAGTCAAGCTAATGCAAGAAATTCAATGTGCTAGTTTCATTCTATAGTTGTGTGTCAAAGCCACTGAACTATAATATAGGACAAACTGCACTGTATTTGAGATAGTGACACAGCTAGCAATCAATCAATCAAGTGTCATAGTGAACTAAAAATAACTTCACTGTTAGTAATGGTGACAAACAATGGGAGTGTCTTCTCATGGCTATTGATTTCATGGTCATGGAAAGTAATGGTTAAGTTTGGTCATTTGATGAAATCCTTATTACTTCCTTCGGGATCTGAGTACCAATCCTACAAATGCTATAAGTCTGTACACAACCAGTAATGCCAATGTCAAGTATATATTAACCATGAAGTTGTCCTGCAGAAAAATTAAAAAATAGTGAAAATTTACTGTAAAGTGATGTTTTCATGTTTACCTAATGTTTGATTCTTCCTTATTTTAGTTTTAGTGGGAGGTTCGGCTAACAATTTGATATTTTTTAGATACTTTGAATTATTTTCTTTTTGTTAAACAATGTCATAATTGTAACTGCATGTTTAATCAATCAATTAATTAATTAATTATGTGTAATAGTGTAATTGACGACAATCCGTGACTTCAGCCAATATTCCGATCTGTCTGGACTAGCTTTCTTGTTTACTTTAAACCAGATTTGCTCAATTTGTAGCTATTTGTGTATACACAAACAAATACCCCCCCCCCCCCTCACCCGAAAGGATTAGATTCATAATAATACATGTAGTAGGTTTTCAGTATCTACTACATGACGTGAGCTTTTCTATATACAACAAAAATATAATATACTTACAATACTATTACCTATAGCACACTTTATAATCCTCTGAGTAATAGACCACTTTGTAATTCTCTTATTTTTAGTTATATTAATTTATATTGATGCTTTCAAATGAAGTACAACGTGGTCTGAAGGGCTATAGTTTGCAGACATTAGCATGTGGTTGTGAAACTTCATCCAGAGTTACATCTCTTCTTTTTTTTAACATGAAAATGGAACTAAATTTAGAGTACTTATATAGGAAAGAAGAAAGATATCCTACCACAGAGAACGACAAACTGGCGAGTACAGTTTCACCATCATTGATACATGGGACAGCGGTATTATTAGGACAGGCTGAAAACAAAACAAAGAAAACATGAGACTTCTTCCTTTTTTTCTGAAGATTGCCACTTTTTATAACTTGTTCAAACTGCACAGAATGCAGATTGTGGTCTTTTATCATGAAGACCTATGCCATCTTAAAAACGACACGACCACATTTTAGAAAAAAAACTTGACCCAAAATCTTTACCCCTTGTGGAACGTGTATTTTTGATAGGACAAATCTGCAACAGTAGTATGCACAATCAATAATAGAGCAGTGCACCATGGGACAAAATCCTAACATGGTTGTTGACTTGTTACAGTACACACTGCGTGAGACACTTGCCTTGCCTATGTATTTGTCAAATATTGAAGTACTCCTCCCCCCACCCACTTCCCCCTCCCCCACTCCTGTGTATACCAAAGCCTGAACAGTGTGACCATCATATCTACTAACAACATTTCACGGAAATATAAGAAAATTTACCAAAATTATATTTTAAAGTGAATTTAGACAATGAATTTGTAAGCATATGGGTAACCAGGATTGGGGATGAGTGCTACAATACAAATTGCAAGTTCTTACATGTTAGTCACAACAGATAGATCAGTTTCTCTTTTGAAACAACACATGGTAGGTACAACACCATATATAATGCAAAATTCCACAAATGAAGTGCACGACAATGACATATTCATCAGGCATAGAAATACAAAACAGCAATGTACAAATCTATTCATAACCAATTCTGTATTTACAGAATTTCATTTACATTTTGTAAATCAGTCAATTCCAATATAATCCCTTTAGCAGTACATAATACAATTTTACCATGCATTTAATACTGAGTATAATGGCATTATATATGAATTGTTATCAGTTGTTGCTGTTTGTATAAAATTATTTAAGAAAGAATTTAGAAAATTTTACTTCCTATATATGCTATACAAATCCTATCTCTTGACAGAAAATGTGTATTGTTATCCTTTGACATAAACAATATGATTGGATGATAATAGTTGATTTACCAATATATGTGATGTCTTCCCATTGGTTGATTTCTAGGCACTCATAGGTGTATTTAAACCAGGATATATACTGAAGCCATATAAAGTATACTGGGATGTCACTGTAAGACAAATACATCACATATAAAGTATACTGGGATGTCACTGTAAGACAAATACATCACATATAAAGTATACCGGGATGTCACTGTAAGACAAATACATCACATATAAAGTATACTGGGATGTCACTGTAAGACAAATACATCACATATAAAGTATACCGGGATGTCACTGTAAGACAAATACATCACATATAAAGTATACTGGGATGTCACTGTAAGACAAATACATCACATATAAAGTATACTGGGATGTCACTGTAAGACAAATACATCACATATAAAGTATACTGAGATGTCACTGTAAGACAAATACATCACATATAAAGTATACTGGGATGTCACTGTAAGACAAATACATCACATATAAAGTATACTGAGATGTTACTGTAAGACAAATACATCACATATAAAGTATACTGAGATGTTACTGTAAGACAAATACATCACTTATAAAGTATACCGGGATGTCACTGTAAGACAAACCAATACATCACATATAAAGTATACTGGGATGTCACTGTAAGACAAATACATCACATATAAAGTATACTGGGATGTCACTGTAAGACAAATACATCACATATAAAGTATACTTGGATGTCACTGTAAGACAAATACATCACATATAAAGTATACTGGGATGTCACTGTAAGACAAATACATCACATATAAAGTATACTGGGATGTCACTGTAAGACAAATACATCACATATAAAGTATACTGGGATGTCACTGTAAGACAAATACATCACATATAAAGTATACTGGGATGTCACTGTAAGACAAATACATCACATATAAAGTATACCGGGATGTCACTGTAAGACAAATACATCACTTATAAAGTATACTGGGATGTCACTGTAAGACAAATACATCACTTATAAAGTATACTGGGATGTCACTGTAAGACAAATACATCACATATAAAGTATACTGGGATGTCACTGTAAGACAAATACATCACATATAAAGTATACTGGGATGTCACTGTAAGACAAATACATCACATATAAAGTATACTGAGATGTCACTGTAAGACAAATACATCACATATAAAGTATACTGAGATGTCACTGTAAGACAAATACATCACATATAAAGTATACCGGGATGTTACTGTAAGACAAATACATCACATATAAAGTATACCGGGATGTCACTGTAAGACAAATACATCACTTATAAAGTATACTGGGATGTCACTGTAAGACAAACACATCACATATAAAGTATACCGGGATGTAACTGTAAGACAAATACATCACTTATAAAGTATACTGGGATGTCACTGTAAGACAAATACATCACATGTAAAGTATACTGGGATGTCACTGTAAGACAAATACATCACATATAAAGTATACTGGGATGTCACTGTAAGACAAATACATCACATATAAAGTATACTGGGATGTCACTGTAAGACAAACCAATACATCACATATAAAGTATACTGAGATGTCACTGTAAGACAAACCAATACATCACATATAAAGTATACTGAGATGTCACTGTAAGACAAATACATCACATATAAAGTATACTGGGATGTCACTATAAGACAAATACATCACATATAAAGTATACTGGGATGTCACTATAAGACAAACACATCACATATAAGATTTTGTTATTTTTAGAATGCATGTTTTCAGTAACATCTCATCTGTTATCTAAGAAATAGTTTTGTGAGGTATATCTGTGAGAATATTTGATGTTTAATTACATTGGTTTTATTTGTTTTGAGACTTACTTTGTGTTGAGGAATAAACCACCAAATAGCAGGAGGGGTATGATGAGTGGTGGTGCTATCGCCAAGGCAACTGACACACTCGGACTAAAAGTACTAATCATATAACCTGTATGAGGAAGGAAATGAGATTTCATGAGATTTCAAAAATACCATATTGATAAAGATTGGTTCTTGTTACAGACACAGTGTGTGGGTGTTAGTCTGTCTACGTCTGCAGTGTGTGGGTGTTAGTCTGTCTACGTCTGGAGTGTGTGGGTGTTAGTCTGTCTACGTCTGGAGTGTGTGGGTGTTAGTCTGTCTACGTCTGCAGTGTGTGGGTGTTAGTCTGTCTACGTCTGCAGTGTGTGGGTGTTATAGTCTGTCTACGTCTGCAGTGTGTGGGTGTTATAGTCTGTCTACGTCTGCAGTGTGTGGGTGTTAGTCTGTCTACGTCTGCAGTGTGTGGGTGTTATAGTCTGTCTACGTCTGCAGTGTGTGGGTGTTATAGTCTGTCTACATCTGCAGTGTGTGGGTGTTAGTCTGTCTACGTCTGCAGTGTGTGGGTGTTAGTCTGTCTACGTCTGGAGTGTGTGGGTGTTAGTCTGTCTACGTCTGGAGTGTGTGGGTGTTAGTCTGTCTACGTCTGGAGTGTGTGGGTGTTAGTCTGTCTACGTCTGGAGTGTGTGGGTGTTAGTCTGTCTACGTCTGCAGTGTGTGGGTGTTAGTCTGTCTACGTCTGCAGTGTGTGGGTGTTAGTCTGTCTACGTCTGGAGTGTGTGGGTGTTAGTCTGTCTACGTCTG
This sequence comes from Glandiceps talaboti, assembly GCF_964340395.1. Lineage (NCBI taxonomy): Eukaryota > Metazoa > Hemichordata > Enteropneusta > Spengelidae > Glandiceps > Glandiceps talaboti. The sequence continues at coordinate 28,387,371 of NC_135552.1, forward strand.
CAGTGTGTGGGTGTTAGTCTGTCTACGTCTGGAGTGTGTGGGTGTTAGTCTGTCTACGTCTGCAGTGTGTGGGTGTTAGTCTGTCTACGTCTGGAGTGTGTGGCTGTTAGTCTGTCTACGTCTGCAGTGTGTGGCTGTTAGTCTGTCTACGTCTGGAGTGTGTGGGTGTTAGTCTGTCTACGTCTGCAGTGTGTGGGTGTTAGTCTGTCTACGTCTGGAGTGTGTGGCTGTTAGTCTGTCTACGTCTGCAGTGTGTGGGTGTTAGTCTGTCTACGTCTGGAGTGTGTGGGTGTTAGTCTGTCTACGTCTGGAGTGTGTGGGTGTTAGTCTGTCTACGTCTGGAGTGTGTGGGTGTTAGTCTGTCTACGTCTGCAGTGTGTGGGTGTTAGTCTGTCTACGTCTGCAGTGTGTGGGTGTTAGTCTGTCTACGTCTGCAGTGTGTGGGTGTTAGTCTGTCTATGTCTGCAGTGTGTGGGTGTTAGTCTGTCTATGTCTGCAGTGTGTGGGTGTTAGTCTGTCTATGTCTGCAGTGTGTGGGTGTTAGTCTGTCTATGTCTGCAGTGTGTGGGTGTTAGTCTGTCTACGTCTGCAGTGTGTGGGTGTTAGTCTGTCTACGTCTGCAGTGTGTGGGTGTTAGTCTGTCTACGTCTGCAGTGTGTGGGTGTTAGTCTGTCTACGTCTGCAGTGTGTGGGTGTTAGTCTGTCTACGTCTGCAGTGTGTGGGTGTTAGTCTGTCTACGTCTGCAGTGTGTGGGTGTTAGTCTGTCTACGTCTGCAGTGTGTGGGTGTTAGTCTGTCTACGTCTGCAGTGTGTGGGTGTTAGTCTGTCTACGTCTGGAGTGTGTGGGTGTTAGTCTGTCTACGTCTACAGTGTGTGGGTGTTAGTCTGTCTACGTCTGGAGTGTGTGGGTGTTAGTCTGTCTACGTCTGCAGTGTGTGGGTGTTATAGTCTGTCTACATCTGCAGTGTGTGGGTGTTATAGTCTGTCTACGTCTGCAGTGTGTGGGTGTTATAGTCTGTCTACGTCTGGAGTGTGTGGGTGTTAGTCTGTCTACGTCTGGAGTGTGTGGGTGTTAGTCTGTCTACGTCTGCAGTGTGTGGGTGTTAGTCTGTCTACGTCTGCAGTGTGTGGGTGTTAGTCTGTCTACGTCTGCAGTGTGTGGGTGTTAGTCTGTCTATGTCTGCAGTGTGTGGGTGTTAGTCTGTCTACGTCTGGAGTGTGTGGGTGTTAGTCTGTCTACGTCTGCAGTGTGTGGGTGTTAGTCTGTCTACGTCTGGAGTGTGTGGGTGTTAGTCTGTCTACGTCTGGAGTGTGTGGGTGTTAGTCTGTCTACGTCTGCAGTGTGTGGGTGTTAGTCTGTCTACGTCTGCAGTGTGTGGGTGTTAGTCTGTCTACGTCTGGAGTGTGTGGGTGTTAGTCTGTCTACGTCTGCAGTGTGTGGGTGTTAGTCTGTCTACGTCTGCAGTGTGTGGGTGTTAGTCTGTCTACGTCTGCAGTGTGTGGGTGTTAGTCTGTCTACGTCTGCAGTGTGTTTGTGTCTTGATAATATCCTTACTTTTGAGTGATGATAAAAATGGGAATGTCTGTCTGTGTCTGTCTGTCAGCCTGCCTGTGTCTCTGTCTGTCTGTGTCTGTCTGTCAGCCTGCCTGTGTCTCTGTCTGTCTGTGTCTGTCTGTCAGCCTGCCTGTGTCTCTGTCTGTCTGTCAGTCTGCTGGCCTGCCTTTGTCTCTGTCTGTCAGCCTGTCTGTCTGTTTCTCTGTCTGTCTGTCTCTGTCAGCCTGCCTGCCTGTCTGTCTGTCTGTGCCTGCCTGTCTGTGTCTCTGTCTGCAGCCTGCCTGTCTGTCTGTCTGTATGTCGGTGTCTTGAGATCTGTCTGTCTGTCAGCCTGCCTGCCTGCCTGCCTGTGTCTCTGTCTGTCAGCCTGCCTGTCTGTCTGTCAGCCTCCCTGCCTGCCTGTCTGTCTGTCAGCCTACATGCCTGTGTCTGTCAGCCTGTCTGCCTGTGTCTCTGTCAGCCCGCCTGTCTGTCTGTCTGTCTGTCTGTCTGTCTGTCTGTGTCTCTGTCGGTCAGCCTGCCTGTCTGCCTGTCTGTCTGTCTCTCAGCCTGCCTGTCTGTCTGTCTGTCTGTGCCTGTCTGTCGGTGTCTCTGTCAGCCTGCCTGCCTGCCTGTGTCTCTGTCTGTCAGCCTGCCTGTCTGTCTGTCTGCCTCCCTGCCTGTCTGTCAGCTTGCCTACCTGTCTGTCTGTCAGCCTACCTGCCTGTGTCTGTCTGCCTGTCTGCCTGCCTGTGTGTCTGTCAGCCTGCCTGCCTGTCTGTCAGCCTGCTTGCCTGTGTGTGTGCATGCGTGTGCGCGTGTCTGTCTGCCTGCCTGTATATGTGTGTCTGTCTGTGTATGTGAATCAGTCTGTGTTTATGTACATCTGTGTCTATCTCTGTATAATTATGTTATACAAAATCAGTAACTGCAAAATGTACTGAAGGGTCAAAGTGTGATGAAAACTAGTTTTTAATTTTCAAAGGAAAAGGTTTATAGTAACCTTGCAAATGAGTAAAAGTGTTCAGGTTTCAGGAAAGTTAGGAATCAAAGATGGCGTTTCAGAATTGTTCAGTTTTGTACTTTCATTTTTCACCACCATCACCACTGTGCAGATGTTCATAATACTTACCAAATGAAACAGAGACATTGCACACCAGAATAAGAATACCGCAACAAATGCAGAAGTTTTCAAATGCTGGATAGAGACCTGTCAAGATGTAACAATACAGGATAATTTTGAAATGCTAATAAATATTGTTTGTAATCAGTTTACCAAGGTTTAGTAAAAAAGAATTGTACAATGAAATTGGTATTAATGTGAAAACATACCTAAAGGTGCTAAAGTTATAGTAAATGTAATTTACATAACTTACTTTCTTTCTCTTTATTTATTCACAAACTATCCAAAGATGTCATAAAATCAAATGTTTTACTTACCAACCATCCAGTATGTGATGGCTGTGAACACTATGGGCAGTATTATAAACTGATAGGGAAGCTGTAAAGGAACCACAAAATAGGGTTGAATTTATGACTTTTTTGAAAATGATTAACTTCATTCATATCTACAACTACCCATCAAGTTATTGTCAAGAAACCCCTTGTGATTTTGACTTGTCAACCATGTCTGTCTGAAATCCTAATACGATATAAATTCCAATCCAAAGCCAATACATAGAGGGTGTTTATGAGCTACATACAGGTGATAATATTCATTTTAATGTTTCCTATACTTCTGTATAAAAACTTTGTTTTTTTAATCATAATTATTTATTTCTTCAAGACAATAGCAAATGATTAGATGAGCAACGTCAGGCAACATTAACTTGTGTTATATTTCCAATTTTCAGTCTGGTTCAATATACCATATTCTGGTTATTGGAAAAACAAAAGGTTGTACAGTTTGGCCACTAGGAGTGCTGTTTGTAAGCAATTTTTTGGAGGGCTATATAGGACAGTTGAGTACTATAGAATTAGAATTAGAATTAGTTTAATTAGTACTATAGCCTCCTTTTCAGAAAAACTCACCATTTCCAAAGTATTTCACAGCAAAATGGGTTGCATGGTAAACTAGTCAGACCTACTGACTTTATTTCATGGCATGGAATTATTTGAAACTCACAGAATTCTTTTGCATTGAATTAAAATTTTGTCCAAACAGACTGACCCACTACTCAGAATATGTGACCTTATGAACACCTGAGCCTAATATGGGTTCAATATGTTGACAAAGAGTGTATAAAAAAGTGTACAGTACAGACAAATCAGGTAACAATTTCCAAATTTGTGTTTGGAACAACAGTTTAATTTGATACTATGCTTTACTATTAAAATCATTTACTGTTAAAACACAGATTTTCATCTTGATAATTATGTTCTTTGGTTTTGATACAGAAAAACAATGTCATGGTGAACTCTATACAATGTTATTGACTTGAAATATTGAGGTCACCGAGTTGCATGATTGGATTGTATTACCTTTATTTTTGCTTGAATTGATCTTTGTATGATCACATGTTTATGGGGGCAGAGAAATCAAGTGAATGTGTAGTACAAAGGATGACTCACACAAAATACAGGTACCATACTATAAAACTGAGATCAACTCCAAGAACTAGTTAATGTAAAATGAGATCAACTCCAAGAACTAGTTAATTTAAACATGAAATTTAAATTGCAGTGGATGCTATTTTGTCAAAACTGTACCATATCACTTTCACTGGATTCATTCAGTTGTGAATAGCATTTTGGAAAATTACGATCTTGATAAATTTTATGACACTGTTGTTACTTTCATTTAAATCACTCAGATGTGATGATCAGCATTGTTATTTAACAACCTTCTTTTACCTACTAAAATTGTTTTTAGTTGACACCCACAGAAGGTGATCCCCTGACTTGTAGCCCATAAAATCACAATTTTATGACTCATTCATCTGAGTCACTTGGGCAATGCTACTGACACTATGAGTTGCTATTTCAAACATGGTATGAAATAGTCTTTGTTTGTCAGAGTGGTTATTGTATCTCATCATTGCATTCAGGGTTTTAACTGTCACTGGCAGCTTCATTTGATAAAATCCACACTAATTAATGTCTACTTCCTGCAGTACTAGTTGTGTAGAACCATGGGCAAAGTGCTCAATTTTAAACGTACTTGCAGAACTGAATTTAAATGCATGCTGAATTTCAGACATCATTACTGGGACAAGCCATTAGCCAAGCAAGTGGACTTGTTATCAAAGAGTACCAATATTTACACATGTGATGATGGGCTCTTACATAACACAAATAAACAGCTGTAAAAGTGTAGTTCACAGCGTAAGATCATTTCTAAGGAGTGAGTCAATTGAGGCAAACCTTATCTCCATCTTATATCAGTTGTTATCAATTTATTAGGCTATTATAAGTAACGCTACAAACAGCTTTAGAGATGCAAACAACTTTTATGACACCCGTTTTCGCCAGGCAAGCCCGCGGGTTTGTTGCACTTGGACCGCTAATGGTTTGTGACTGTCATGTGTACATAGCATTAAATATTATATATATATATATATATATACGGTACTAAATATCAAATGTATACAGTACTAAATATCAAATGTATACAGTACTAAATATCAAATGTATACGGTACTAAATATAAAATATATACAGTACTAAATATCAAATACATGTTGCTGAAACAGCACTACCTCATCACAATTGGTTAAGGACACAAATATGTATGTTATTACTTACCTCCACTAAATTTTTGCATATAAAGTAGACATCAGTTCGGTACATGCCATTGAAATGTTCTCGTAGAAATACTGGCAATTCAAGTGGGAAAACCTGAAATCATAGATACATCCATTAATCAGTTTTCATGTGTGTATGTTCATATAGTTTTATTCACTGTGTTGAATTCTCAACAAAACTTTAATTCCATTAATAATTAACAGTGCAATAAAATATCAGAGTCTTCCATTATTTTGATGACTGACTGCCATCTTCATCTGGAAAGGCTTCTCATATATGTGCTTTTAAGGTGTCCTTATTACTGCAATTTACATAACTTTACAAATAACTAAGAACTAGACGATCTCAGAACAGAGTAATCAGTCCAAGTTTGAAAATATGAGCCAACTGCTGTGATAAATTGGAAGCAGAAATCAAATTTGGTGTGTTGAGAATATTTATCACTTTAGTATAATACTATGACAGAACCCCATGACATGTGAGTGCAAGTGTGGTGTACTCAGGGTATTTGCATGAGTGCTTGCAGTGTTCTCTGCACCTGTAGTTTCATGAGCAAAGTGAGAGTGTATTCTGTCAAGTATATTGACATCACAGTGGTTTATATTACAGTGTGGTACACTGAAGCCTACCTGGATAACTGCAAATAAATTAGCAAACGTCATGTTGGTCACAAACAGAAATAGGCATCCATTAATGTTCTGAATACTGTCTTGATCTAATGGCTGTTGTAAGAAAACTAACCCAATAATCAATGCAATGATCTGAAAAAATAACATTAAAAACATGTGTATTATTATTCCTCATTCTTTACCCAGGGAATGCATTTTAATATGTTGTCAAATTCTAAAGTTGTTGTTTGTAGAAGGTGCTGCCTGATACAGTCATTAATGACAAATCTGTGCAAAAATTCTGAAAAACATGAATTTACTCGTTTGCTAGCTGATTAAGTCATCCACACCAACTCTTTGTAAAAATTCTTAACAACATCAATTATTACTACCTGACTTAAACTTAGGTGCAATTGTTATCAAGAAATGGTGAATTGGTCAACATGAGCATTGTTTGCACTTGCAGATGATTGATATAATTCTAGTGACAACATTGATAACACAATCATACTTTTCAAAAAATAGTGACAATGCAAATACTCTCAAAATGCTATTCACAACTGAATGAATCCAGTTGAGATACGGTTATGTTTAGGGTTATGTGCACAGTCCAACATCATTAAAATCTTCATCTAAACTTTGACTATTAACTTCTATATAATCTTCATCTGAACTTTGACTATCAATTTGACTTTATTTATGTCACATATGTTCAGCAAAAATGTTCAATCTTGCAAAAATGAAAGTATTCACATTATTGACATCATTATGTTTTACATTTACTTTTTACTTACAATATTTCTTAGTCTATGAACTTTTGTGTAAAACTTTGCAACACAAATATAGATATATACTAAACTTAAAATTAATTTAACATATTTGAGAAGGGCAAGGTTTAATTATAATCATTTCAATTCAAGACTCTAGAAAGAAATTTGAAAGTACAGATAAATCCACTTACAATTGTCTGTAAAGTTCGAACTCTAATAATCATCGGTTCCCGTGCATTATCCAAATAAGTACGCCACATGACGGCTCTGAACTGGGCAAACCACGAAGCTTTGTAACTGAACCAAACAAAATGAACCATACTCAGTTATTAATTGTTCAAAAAATGGCATAACAAAATATGAAAGAGACAAAATTGTTTCTTGATCCTGCACAAAAGTAAAATCATATTTGCAATTCTTGATATGTTTTATAACATTTTACTTTACAGGGTTGTCGGTGGCCAAGTGGTTAAACCACTTGCCTCTTACCACTGCGGTCGGGGTTCGAACCCAAATTTACCACGCTGTAAGTAAGAAGAGTGCCGTTCAGTTTGACTCTACCGAACAACGCAGGTTTTCCCCGGGTACTCCGGTTTCCTCCTGCATTAACACTGAACCCATGAGGGATGGCCCTCACTGGACTTCTTGGGAGACAAGTGTTTAAATGCTTAAAGAACTATCCAGTATAAATAAAGATTATTATTATTATAAACTTTGGTCAAAGTAAACAAAAGAACATCATGTCTATAGTAATGTATGTGTAGCATATAGAACGGTAGTCATCATATTAACCAATCAATGGTTGGTATTTTTATGATGAGCCTAGGTGGTCAAATTCTTTTCCAGGTAATAAGAATTATCATCTTGAAATATATACAAGAAAAGATTTCTCTTTTGTTTTATTCTTTACTTTTTAATGATGTTAAAAAATGATTTGAAACCCTGTAACTAATTATAACAGAAATCAACCATAAAAACTATTGTACTTTGTCAAGCAAATAAATATCAACTCACGGTGATCTGCTTTGGAAGCGTTCAAGGTCCTAAAATGAACAAAACAATAGGATATACATCTAATTGTTATCCAACGCAGGATTTTAAGTGACATTCAATAATATTCATTTCAAATTTTACATAAATAAAAACAATGGTATTGATATTTACCTCACTATCACCAAAACTGTCATCAGGCTTCACCCTGTTATGTACATCTCTACCATAACTTGAAGTATCGTAACAATTACAAATTTTCTAAGAAAAAAACAAGAGAATAAACAAAAAAAAATGAACATTTGAGAACATATGTATTTCGGCACAGTATTGTTACAGTTTGAGATAAAGTTATCAATTGTGTCAAAGTTGATACAGAAATCAGGGTATAGAGCTGCCAAGTGTAGACAGAAAAAAAAAACATCTTTGCCATAGAGGGCGCTATATATCTGATAAGCTCACACCTTCAAACAAACATTGAAATGTCAAAACCAGACAAATCATGCCTGTTACGTTTTTTATTTTGAGATTTGAAAGATACATCAAGAGATAGCATAGCATCAGTAAGTCAGTCTTGCAACACAACGTTTGCAAAAAACATTTTTGTGAAAATATCTGTATTTTCACCAACCTCCACTTTCTCTCTGCATTGTCTTTCTTTACCCGGTACAATAGCCAATGTTTGAATGTAGAAATCAGCTGGGTTGTAGTTTGTTGGACAAGTAAAACCAATACTGGAAATGAATATGATAAAAAGAGACAAATTATATCTATATATATATGTACATTACAATTACAAGGTACTATATTATTCCAATTTCCATCTTGTACCTAATACACTTATTATATTCTTTGAGAAATATTTGTAATTTGGAAGATCAGCTGTGAATATACTGTTTTGCTGAATGTGATATCAAGGTGAGATTTCACAAATGTGTATCACTTGAGTTTGAATGTTCATCTGTGTGTTAGACTTGTAGTTGTGCATTCAAGACTTTAATTAATACAGAGTACAATAAACTTCATATTCTGCAAGTATGATCAGAACATTGGTGTAAAATTGTCGGAAGATACATCAAAGGGATTACTTTTTTGTTTCTGTCTGATTATATTCCATGACATTCTATATGATAAATCTTCATATCGGTAGTATTTAAGTGGCTAACAAGTAAAATCAGCAAAAGTCATTCAGAAATTCTCTAACTGGTAATATTGAGCTTTGTAAAATAAATGTTAGAGTGGCCTGAGAGGCTTAGAATCAACAGGAAAAATTGTGATGAGACCATATTGAGCATTCACCAAAAACCCCTATATTATTTTGTATTTTTACCTTTAGTTTGACACAGTGATACTAAATATCTACTTCATTATAAAACATGCTGCTATCACTTTCAACATTTCAAAAACCATATGCTGACTAAAATCTAAATTGGTTTGTGAAGCTCATAAATACATTGTATTATCATATCACTTTCAACACCTTTACTGAAACAGATACATACAGAAATTATTCAAATTCACAATCTTGTGACTGAGAATTCAGTCAATTGTACCAAAATTTTGATATAAATTTATTAACAATCATAGTTTTTATACCTGCAGTTCAAAATCAAGTTCAAATGTGTCAAAAATTTACAAAAAACAATGAAAAATGAAAAATAAGCATGTTTGATGGTTGCAGTTCAAAATCAATATCAAACATGTCAATAAGTTGAAATTTTTTTTGATAAACATGTTCGGCTGGAAATTCCTTGGTATTACAAATTTGTATTAATGGTTTTTAGCAGCAAAATGCTTGTAATTTGTATATTTTTGGCAGCAAAATTGAACTTTTGCATCAATATTTTGGATGGGAAAATACTCAGCATGGAAATTTTGTATTAACATTTTTGGGCTAGAACATACCTGACATTGGAATTTTAATCAATATTTTGAGCAAGGAAACTACATTGCTTGATAATAGTATTTTGATTGTATTTCTACATACTTCATGGTCAATGTCATATTTTTGGTGAATGAATCAATGAGAATGTTGCAGGGACTGGATATCTGGAGATAGACATTCTGACACTGACCTTGAAAAATGTTTAAGTGCATCACTTGTTGACCCAAGAAAGGCTACCCTCCCTTCTGCCATTAATAGTAATCTGTAAAAATAAAACAAAACATACATAAACCATATGATAAACAAGTCTTCATTGAAGACATATCTCCCACTGAAGTATTGTATTTCATGGCTGTACTTCGGTCAAAAGTTACATGAGCTTGAAGATAATTCATGTGCCCAATGTTATCACGTATATATATGATTTGGAAGACATCAGTCACATCAAAATACTACAAAGTGAGTGATACACAACAAAACGAATTGAATTTGATGTGAGACAACAAAGGTTAAAGTCAAGGTCAAATCTAAGAAATAGACAGAAAGACAGATGAACAGACAAATGGACAGAACCCAATGTCGTACCCCACTTTAAACTTAACTTAATAATAATGTAAAACATGATAAGCAATGTGTCTCAGGCATGTCACATGAAGATGATACATTGTATATGACACTGCTAACATGTGACCATATAACACCCTTGATCAGAATGATGTATTTTGACCCCCAACAAAACATGTTGTCTCTTATTAGAAGGCACACTGCTTCTAGCTTTGTTTTGGTTTTACAAGTGAGCATGAGAAGGAGAAAAGAATGACTTCACTTACCTATCAAACATTGCATAAACTTCAGATGAAGGCTGGTGAATTGTACATAGTATGGTTCGACCCTGAGCTGCAAGTTGTTGTAAAGTTGACACCACACTCTGGGCCATGAATGAATCTAAACCTGAAGTCGGTTCATCACAAAACATCAATGGTGGATTTGTCAATACCTGGAACAATCACAAACATCAACACATAATATATATCTTGCAAAATTGTTTGCCAAACTCTACAAACAAAACTCTAAACACAAAAGTCCATGGTAAGTATGGAGGTGATAACTAACAAGTGCATATCTTTGTCAGGTGCTACATGAGTACTCCTGGCTGGAGCCACACTCATTCTCGTTTAGGACTTATGTCCCATACCCATACTAGTGAGAAGGGAAAAACACATGATATACACATGGTGTGATGACAATAATGACGTTGTTGTAACAACTATATTTCATGAGTGCAAATTACTTACCTAGTATATTTTAACTAACTTCTTCATATGTTATGTACATGGTTCTGTGATATAAACTCATCACATGACTACACAATGGCGTTGTATATTATTGATATTTCAATATTTTTTGTTTCTCACTTACCTCTGATGCAAATGACAATCTCTTCATTTCACCGCCAGATATTCCCTTAATTCCCCTAGCTGGGTTTCCAATAATTGTATTGGCACATTTTGTTAAACCAAGCTGAAATGATAAAGATAAAAGTTACAGAAAATCCTGGCTCATATCAATCTCATTCTCTCTTCTATAGGTACTCGGTATTACTATTAGTATTTAACTTATAAGATATGTTGAGCCGCCCTATCAGCCACCACTCAGAGAGGGATATGAGTGTGTCGAGCCGCCCCCTATCAGCCACCACTCAGAGAGGGATATGAGCGTGTTGAGCCACCCCCTATCAGCCACCACTCAGAGAGGGATATGAGTGTGTCGAGCCGCCCCCTATCAGCCACCACTCAGAGGGGAATATGAGCATGTCGAGCTGCCCTATCAGCCACCACTCAGAGGGGGATATGAGCATGTCGAGCTGCCCTATCAGCCACCACTCAGAGAGGGATATGAAGACAGAACAACACTATGTATCTTAGTCTATGTCGGTATTGGAAATGTAAATATTTTGCAGTGAAATTCACATGGATTCAGATCAAACATCTGAAATTGAAATTGTTCTTGTTCAGTGAGGAAAATACAACTAACATAGGGGCTCTTGTCATTATGTTAGAGGCACAGACAAGTAGAAACAACCCCCTTATGTGAAGAGTATTTTTAGCAGAATAAAGAAAACTACTAGGAAATATTTCAATTATGTTTGCTAGCTTAACTTATGAAAGGATGGGGGTGGGGGTGGGTTAATGATGATTTTGAATCAGTTGACTCAAACTTGGAGCACTGCAAATTTAAACCAATGGCATGTTTTTTGTAAAGTAGAAAAAACAGAAAATAAATGCTATATATTCTCTTCAAATGTGGCTTCCACTATTATAAAATTTGAACAACACTTACAAAATTCAAACTTTCAAATCTATGAAGTCAATGCAAATTGTATGTTTAGTCATAGTAAATATTGAGCATTCTTGTAATAGAATGGAAATCTTACCTCCTTGATAACCTCAGAGACTCTGTTCATCCTCTCTTTCTTAGGGATATGTTCATCCATTCGTAGCAATGCCTGGAAGATGGATAGCAAATTTACAGTTTTCCAGAATACAATGAGTAACAGGGAACACTACTGGAGGAAATAAACTTTAACGCACTTTCATAAACTTTCAGTTCTGGAAAGTCATTTCATGATTTTACATCACTAAATGTCTGATTGTTGAAAAACACTAAGTTGTAACTTGTTCTTCATTCATTGTTCAGTGGTACATTGCCACATGGGAGTCACCAGATATGTGATATCATAACATAAACATTCATAATTGTTTTATTTGAAAGTAATTAAGACTCAAGGTAATAAATGTAAAGTTTACAACATTGTCAAGTTGTGGCATTCCATTTTTATTTCAGATTATATTTCAAATCTGAATTCACTTGTAGTCAAGAATGCTCTCATTTTATAAAAAGATAAAAAATACCCCCCCCCCCCCCCATTATCATTTGCATGCAACTGTATGCCCCTTTATGGCTTATCTAGGGATACTGAATTTGTCTTCATCTAGCAAAATAATCTTAGCTATATCTCATACATTTTGAAGGATTTGATACACACCTGAAAAATGAGATGTTCCCTAACCCTGAGATTGCCAAAGAACAGGTCTTCCTGTTGGACATATGCAGACAAGCTGGCCATTGACTTGCTCATTGGCTGGGCATTCACCATCACATGACCTTCTACTGTTAGATTGCCACGGTTACGGTAAGTCAGTACATTCATTAGAGTTGACTTGCCAGCTCCACTGTGTATGAACAAAAAAAAACCAAAGAGCTTTTAAATGTATACATGTTATTGTTTACAACACGGAACAATAAACTTTCACAAGACCTTCACAAAGGTGCAAACATTAACAGTAGTGTCTTTCATTGAAGTTCTGAGGTGAAATTATGGCTCTTCAAAAGTGTTTCATGTAAAGAGAAAAAACTCAACAATACATTTATTGTATACAGTGTCACTCAAGTGAAACTTTATTTTCTCTTGAGACTTTGACAAGCAGGTTCCTGTTTAGTTAATGAAAGTTTTCACAAATACCGATATTTGACTACGATACTAAGCTTTAATTGTCTTGTGGAACAAAAAACATCATTGTGAATAATACTGTCAGTGCATTTAACTATCTACTGTTTATTACTGTTTGCACTATGACAGAATTAAAGAATTTTGATCAAAAAGACATATTTTTAAACCTAATTTGCATATTACTGATGGAATCATCATGTCATGAACAATTCTTAATCCAAACACCACTAAGAATGTTCCCACCAAATTTCAGACCAATCTGCAAAGTTGTTTTTGACCAAAAATCAAATTTTCTGAACCAAAACGCACATCTCTGAAGCGATCATTTTCATTTGAACAATTTTTCAACTAGACACCAAAAGTAATGTCATACCACGGCAATCAGTCTAGCAGTTTTTGAGTTTAAGTCGTTCATAGACAAACAAACGGACTGACAGATGGACAGACATCCCACCATGCCTATAGCACTACTGAACCTTATCAGTTTAGTTGTGTTAAAAACTCACCAAACACCTACACAATAGTTGTAATCACTGTGTAATACCATAGACAGTGGAGGGGGACTGTCTATGGTAATACTACAAACTGCACAAACCCACATTACAGTAGTGTTACTGTTGACACAAGTACTCTGCTTGAATACACAAATCATTTGTCTTCCAGCTTTTGTGTGGATAAATGATTTGCATGAGAACATGGGTTGGAATTCTACAGGTATGCGAGACAGGAAAACAGTTGATGATGGTGCCCTGTCTGAGTGGGAGGGGAAAAACCAAAACAATACTTATACCAGCATTATATTTTGAAGTGTTTTACAAACGTTGAAATGAGAAAGTAAGTAGTGTTTCAAAAGTTCACCCATGCTTGCTTTTGTCGTTTTGGATCATTTATCTCAGGTATACATGGTGTATGTTCATATATTTACAACTTACAAGTATTTAGTTACTGAACCATTCTTATTCACATTTCCATGTATCTTAGAATTTTTCAATGAAACTTTTGATATATTTTCATAAAGAAGGATTTCTTTAATAATTTCTGATGTAAAAAAGCGATGTGTAGAATATCAACAACAAATAATAATTTATCCAGTAACTAAGGACATTGGAAGAGAACTTAATTTCTGAGCAGAAATTTATATGATTTGATAAAAGGCTTATTCCCCAAGTGAATTGTGGAAATAGGCTGAATTCAACATGGTGACCTGAACTTTGGATGGCCAAAAACATCATCAATCCTTTTATTCAGTACTATAGTCACTGGCCTTATGTACAAATGTATGGGAATGCAATTGTCATATCAGACACTAGAAAGATAAAGTCATACAAAATGACTAGATATTTTAATAAATAAGTACATAAGTACATAAATAAGAAAATGAAGTCAAAATAACTAAATAAATTATCGTTTTTTTTCATGAAATCGAAATGCTTAGTAATATATAAAGATACATGGCGAGATGGACAACTACATCATGTAGTGAATGATCTAAATGTTACACATCATGTTTGTCAACAGCAACAGAAACACTTTCTCTCCAGACATGCTTATCAGACACCAGCTGAACTTTAAAATGGGCTATCATTAGCCATGGCATGAGATTGAGTCAAGGTATCCTAATCTTTATGACAATACGTGTGCCTGATATTACAATTCCAATAATTTAAATTTGTATTTTGTTCTGAAATATATCCATGCTATATAGAATGAAAAACATGACATCATGGACTCAATGCTACAAATAACCAATGCTAACTGTATATATGCATTATATTATGGATTCCAGGCTGTAATTCACCTATCAAAGATATCAGTGATATACCAGCACCTTTATCTGTATGTAAAATTAGCATGGTTCCCACACAGTACAAAAAAAATATGTTGTAGATTGTAATATTTGAACACAAAAATATCTGACTTTTGAAAAGGGTCACATCAAAGTGACAAAATTAAAGCAGTTCATATAGAATATTTGTGTGATTTGAATATTATATACTGCCAGTGCCACTTCGATAAATCAGTTATGAATTTCAAAGATGATGGCAGATACACTCTGAAATCCAATTAAACTAGAATTAATCCATATGGTATATCCTATTGTTATGGTACAGCACTTAATATCACTTGTAAAATTAGGATTTATTTTTCACATGATCTAGTCAACAAAAACAATACTGATTCCAATTTTTGTGATGATTTTGGACTCAAGATTCAATCCAGAATGTCTAGGATTCATTTTGTACTACCAGCATACTATATGTGTTATGAATCAGCAGTTTTGAAATTATGTATTGTTTTCACTTTTCAATACACTTTAGACAAGCTGAGTTATGTGCATTCAAACAGGAAATGTGAGATGTATTTTATGATTGTTCTATATTATCACAATATGCATCTACATTACTGGTTCTGTAGTGCTTGTTGAAATAAGAATCAAAAATTGCAAATGCTTTTACTATTTTTTCTTAGACCATGCTTGCTGATGTTATTATACATTTTTCTTTTTGTTATTGATTTTGTACGCACTTGTCTTCAACTCATGGTGACAAGACCCCTTATGTCACTTGTCTTCTCCACAATCCATAGCCTGAAGAAGAATAACTCAGTATTGGGGACCTTATTAAGGTCACATGTTCTGAATAAGGGATCAATCCATTGACAAAGAATGACGTATGCAGTCGTAAATTTCAGGTAATAATTTTCAAGTTTGTGTTTGGATCAAAAGTAGTACATCATATTTGCATATTTTGCCAGACAGCCACACATTATTTTATTAGTTAAAATCTACCTGAGTTTTGACTTTACCAGGTATTTAACTCACAGGCTCCTCAAGTTACTGATAATTCAACCTGTAGCAGAGTTTTGGGCCAATTACTTACATGTGTAGCATAGAACCTTACAATGCATGGCAATCTTGACAAGTATTGCCAAATTTTCCTACCTCTTAACAGGATTCCTAACACTCTGACCCTAGCTTGACTAACACTCTGACCCCATCCTCACTAACACTCTGACCCCATCCTCACTAACACTCTGACCCCATCCTGACTAACACTCTGACCCCATCCTGACTAACACTCTGACCCCATCCAAAACACTCTGACCCCATCTTGATTAACACTCTGACCCCATCCTCACTAACACTCTGACCCTACCCTGACTAACACTCTGACCCCATCCTGACTAACACTCTGACCCCATCCAAAACACTCTGACCCCATCTTGATTAACACTCTGACCCCATCCTCACTAACACTCTGACCCCATCCTCACTAACACTCTGACCCTATCTTGACTAACACTCTGACCCCATCCTGACTAACACTCTGACCCCATCCAAAACACTCTGACCCCATCTTGATTAACACTCTGACCCCATCCTCACTAACACTCTGACCCCATCCTAACACTCTGACCCCATCCTAACACTCTGACCCCATCCTAACACTCTGACCCCATCCTGATTAACACTCTGACCCCATCCTGACTAACACTCTGACCCTATCTTGACTAACACTCTGACCCTATCTTGACTAACACTCTGACCCCACATGACATTCACAAACCATTAGCGGTCCAAGTGCAACAAACCCGCGGGCTTGCCTGGCGAAAACGGGTGTCATAAAAGTTGTTTGCATCTCTAAAGCTGTTTGTAGCGTTATTTATAATAGCCTAATAAATTGATAACAACTGATATAAGACGGAGATAAGGTTTGCCTCAATTGCAGTCCATGCAGACAGCCGAATAGAGGTTTTACAGCTGTTTACTTGTGTTATGTAAGAGCCCATCACCACATGTGTAAATATTGGTACTCTTTGATAACAAGTCCACTTGCTTGGCTAATGGCTTGTCCCAGTAATGATCCTCACTAACACTCTGACCCCATCCTAACACTCTGACCCCATCCTGATTAACACTCTGACCCCATCCTGATTAACACTTTGACCCCATCCTAACACTCTGACCCTATCTTGACTAACACTCTGACCCCATCCTGATTAACACTTTGACCCCATCCTGACTAACACTCTGACCCTACCCTGGCTAACACTTAGACTGACCCCATCCTGACTAACACTTTGACCCCATCCTGACTAACACTCTGACCCTATCCTTAACACTTAGACTGACCCCATCCTAACACTCTGACCCCATCCTAACACTCTGACCCCATCCTAACACTCTGACCCCATCCTAACACTCTGACCCCATCCTAACACTCTGATCCCATCCTGGCTGACATACAGGATATCAATAAAGTGTCAGAAAATCTTAAGCTGGCAAACATACATGCACAACTTTTGTTTCTTGTAAACCACCTCAACTCAACAAATTAAGGATTCTGGAAATTCCTGTATATTTTAGTAGTCTTGCAAACACTTCCAGACATACCATCATATGGTAGGAAGTACTTCCTAGCTACAAAGTACAGAACGTTTTTGTGTTTTTGACACATGAACAGTACTGTGCATAAATTAAACTCTGCAGCTGTTTCCACACCACTACTCATGTGAATTTAAACTAACTTACTTACTTACCACAGTGGAACAGTAATTACATTTTATACTTTCATTCAGGACTAATAATATAGCTTGCTTCTCAAAGGCAAATTATAAAAAAATGTTTGCTTTTGATAACAGGACTTCAGAAAATAGGGTAGGTAGGTCAGAATTTTATTTTATTTTACTTTTAATTTTTTTAAGATTACTTTGACCCCAAAGTGAAATCCTATTCAGTCAAAATACTCCTGTGATAATTTGACAAGGTGTAAAAGAAGAAAATTAAGACAATCATAAGTTAAGTAGATAAACATGTTATGCGGACTGTACTGTTTCTCTCTGGAATAAAAGGCAAAAATATGTTTATGGTCGGGGGCTTAAACTACGACCAGTCAGGTTATTGGAAACACAGCATTTTTTTATTTACTGCTTACTGGAAGGAAATTGAGATAAAATCTGTCTTCTTCTTTTTAATGTCATTATTTGTCAAAAATTTTAACGAGTTCATTTATTAGGGATATTTCTGTGGATGTAATCTCATATGAAATTTACATGTCTGTCACAAGGTGGTGATTTTGAATAATAGATTCTTTAGTTTACTGAACTAGTGATCTTTTGATGAATGGTGATGACAGGTATAGGTCAGGGACCTTTTCGTGATGACAGTGTGCTAATTTACATGTCTACAGCTAAACATCTGTTGAACTTTATGTGTACCCAATCAACGTTAAGGAGACCCCTATAAATACTCTCGAAGCCAGTGAACACATGCTTCTCCTAACTTTGAACATCAAGGCCTGAAGGTGGATACTGCTAGCTTGGAGCTGCCGACTTGCTGGCTACTGGTTGCTGTCGCATGGGCGTATATTATTCCACAACAAGAACTTAACCTACACCAAAGGGACACTACGTTAATTTGCTAATGGACTACGGACATTGACTGTACTTAGTACCGTGTAAAACTGGTGAGTCCATGACATGCGGATAATTGAATACAAGACAATACGGACTGGCTGACAGCCATTTGAACTTCACATTTCACGTGTACAACGGTTTGCTGCCTCGTGGACTAGAATTTGCTAAATAATTAGTTAGTACCTGTCATCACCATAACTATGCATTTATAAGCCTTGTTTGTTATTTCTGTACAACCTGAAAAGTGTATCAGGGGATATGTATAGCACGTTCCGTTTCATTTTATGTAATATTATTTCATGGTCAAATACAGTATTTTCAATTGATATGTTGTTCTCTGTCGCTTCATTTATACTATACTCCATTCTATACTTTAGTTGTGTGTGTCACTCGACCATCTTGTGACAATGTCACAAAAATTTACAAAAAACACAACAAATTTTATATTTATTTTGTTATTTGTTTTAAGAATTTATTCTTGTGTTTCAACTTTGCCATCTTGTTGTTTTATGATTGGGGTTGTGTTTTAAGCAATACTGCAGCACTTACCAAATGTATTTTATACAAAAATGACAATAAAGAAACACCAAATGTAAATCATGTTATGAATTTGCAAAGGATTACAAACTGACACACTCTACTGATGTGATATCAATGAAAACTTTGGTAAAAATGGCAAAAACCTCCAAAATATGACTGGGTTAGGGTTTACCACATACCCAGTGAGTAGGCAGCCCATTCATGCTAAAGACAGGAAGTGAATAACATTGTCACTATGAAGGCTTTAGTAACTGGTCAAACTTTCAAGTCACCATTATTGGAAATACATACACTAGTGTGTATCACATTATGACAGGATGCTTAGATAAGAAAAGTTTGAATAGGCTTTACAGCTGTGGTGTATTTAATGAAATGATTTAATACAGGTGGACTTTTGACCAGAGAGTTTGTCTGTGACACTTTTCTGTAAATTATACAGGCTAGACATTCACATGACAAGTTATTATACAATGAATTATACAGGCTAGACATTCACATGACAAGTTATATTACAATGAATTATACAGGCTAGACATTCACATGACAAGTTATATTATACAGGCTAGACATTCACATGACAAGTTATTATACAGGCTAGACATTCACATGACAAGTTATTATACAGTGAATTATACAGGCTAGACATTCACATGACAAGTTATTATACAATGAATTATACAGGCTAGACATTCACATGACAAGTTATTATACAGTGAATTATACAGGCTAGACATTCACATGACAAGTTATTATACAGTGAATTATACAGGCTAGACATTCACATGACAAGTTATTATACAATGAATTATACAGGCTAGACATTCACATGACAAGTTATATTATACAGGCTAGACATTCACATGACAAGTTATTATACAGGCTAGACATTCACATGACAAGTTATTATACAGTGAATTATACAGGCTAGACATTCACATGACAAGTTATTATACAGTGAATTATACAGGCTAGACATTCACATGACAAGTTATTATACAGTGAATTATACAGGCTAGACATTCACATGACAAGTTATTATACAATGAATTATACAGGCTAGACATTCACATGACAAGTTATATTACACAGTGAGCTACACTTTCCTAAGACTGATCATAATCCCTACATTTCACACTTTATGGTTTATTTGTTGTTTTTTTCCTTTTTGCTTCTTTTATTACAGACAGTTTGTGGTTCATGAGAAGAAGGTTAGTAAAGTTTTCTACAAATCCTACATGGTTCAAGTTATCAAATTAAACCAATTACATAAATTTTACTGGTATCTAAACAAAGAACCACTCCTTAGACTTGTTCAACACTGTAAATGTGTGAATGTATGAATGTCTGTGTGTGTGTGTGTGTGTGTGTGTGTGTGTGTGTGTGTGTGTGTGTGTGTGTGTGTGTGTGTGTGTGTTATAGTATGTGTATATTTGCATAACAAAGCAACTGTTGCATGTGACTTTCATGTACTTGGATGACGTAGCTTACCATTAGGTGTAAAGGTCATTTTTCTTACGTTTCATTCAAGACCGATTTAGTTTTAAGAATCCTTATCATTTTTTTTCAATCATGTGGTTTAATTACAATTATTATTTAGTTTATTTTGTTTTGTGAATGTATTATTTTGTCTTTTGACATTCAATGTCACAATGAAGGACATGAAATAAATATAAATCCATCCAAACTAGTTGTCTGTACTTTTCATACTATATGTCAATTATGTGATAGTGTAATCAACATTGACTTAGGACTTACAATATCAAGTAATCATATACCGTTACTATGGTTACAAAACAGTAATCCCCATTTATTTTTCATAATTTTGGCCCTCTGAAACAGTCTCATAGTTTAGAGTTCCGCTTCACATGTCCAAGTTGATGTCTGCCAGTATATTATGTTAATTTGGTAAAAGGATATATGTAACACTGATGCCTAAGAGATGAGTACAGATGTCAGATTATATCGCTGTGTTGTATACTCACTGCGATCAAAGCAGCCTTGAGTAGTGTGCATTCTGTTCTGTATAATGTGTACAGTACATTGCATTATTATATTACATGTTATAAGTTATAACACACTTGATAATAAATTAAAACTTTCCAGAAGATTTTTTTAGGAATATGACAAGATGTAATCCACATCTGAATACAGACTAAGTAGTCCATCATACAAGTTAAACATATGAATCTTGGGGTCCCCACCCTATGAAAACCAAGTTGGTAACTACAGTGACACAAACAGCATATCCCATAATTGAAGTGAGTGTAAATGGGCATATGCCTTGTCCTAGCTAACTGTAATGTCTTTCATTGGTTGTCAACAACACATACAAAAGTACTCGATTCATCCGCTAATGTGTGTAGTACCACACATCAGTGAACTTTTAAGTCAGCAACTGTCAATAAGTTAATTAGTTCTTACAGATAAGTGACCCTTATCAAGGTCACAGTAAATTATTATCTGTAGATCAATGTTTTGACTACATCTGTGATTTATAATATACAAAGTTAATCTCTCAAATACTCAAAATCCCTGTAACGAAATTTTGATTGGGCAAATGAAGGGAGGTATTCCATTAGTTGGGTGAATTGTGTTCTCAATTGTTTGGGTGAACTGTGTCTAGTGTGGCTAATGTAATATGATCCTACACCTTTCTATTATGGAGAATTGAAAATCAACATCCTGTACACCTCTTTTTTGACAAATTGTATAGTTTGGACATTCAGTGCAATATCTGCTGAATCATTTCATTCATTTTTAACACTGGTGCACAATTTGAGACCCCTTTCATGCAACTTAATGAAAAACCACTTGTGTTTTTACATGCCAAAATTGTGACCACTTTTGTTGACACTTTCAATTCTTCTAGCCTCTATGGCAAGTATCACACCCCAATCTACTACTGGTGTTCAGCAAAAAAAATGACTTTGGTTGAATATATTTTCTGCATATTGTACGCGAGTTTGGCGTGATACAACAATGCCTACAGTGCTGTACCATATTGTGGTGTCTGTGTGCTTCAGATAGCCAAAACACTTTGTGTGATAGGTAGCAGACAGGGGTATGACCTTTTCCAACACAAATCACAATTCAAATTGTATGCAGTCTGCTTTTGAGATGTTTGTAGTCTGCTTACGTTGAGATTTATACCTATTTCAAGTATAAATGACCATTCACTTACCTAGCACCCATTACTGCTAAAAGCGTTCCTGGCTCAACGTAACCACTAACTGTAAAATAAACAAACAAACCAAAATATACGGCTTAGGATAGTTTGCATCAATATCACAAAGAATTTGAAAATAATAACACAATTTCTAGTACTGATTAGTAAAATTATCATAAATATATCATACTTAAATGCAGCATACACATAATTTATATTGTTTGCATTACATTCAACTGAAAATGGCCAGACTTTCTGATATAGTAGATGTGTTTATTGAGAGCTATTAAAACCCTTCTTTATTTTGCCTCCAAATCAGGTCAATAAATAAGCTAATCTACAATTCCATGCTCAGTTTTACAAGTTGGGAGCTAAACATGTTCCTTATTATGTACATATTGAAGTGTTAATATATACTTTTCACTGGAAGTAATTCTCCAATTTGCAAGGTTAAATTTCATATAAAATTATGAAATGCTGATAATGTTCAGGTTTCACACATGAATCTTGAATTTTTTGAGGTTCTTCATTGAATACTATAGTATCCTATAACTCTAATTTTATTATGTATTCCGTTATGAATAAATCAAAACAAAACCTTGCAAATGCTAATGCAAGCGTCTTTATAATAGCGGTTCAGAACTAAATTGTCGAGTGAACAGCACTGTTTTAACATTCATTTTCCCGGTCACTTTAGGTCAAGGCGATAACAGGCCGCTATTGTTAAACAAGGTCACGCGATCGAACGTCTAATAAATGTCGCATTTGTTCTTTCAGATACAATGGCTGAATTGTAGAATCACCGGAGACCTGTTGGGGGTTTTAACCTTGCAAATAATACGTGTAAACTGGACAGATTATCCCCTTCCGTGTTTTCTTTTTAACATTTTTTACTTGAGTGAAAAGTCTTACCTCCTCGAAGAATCTTTTTCGGCAGCAAAGTTTTGGGGTCTTGTTTTTTGAACCACTTCTTCTTTGGTGGCGGTGCTGTTACTTCAATGTCACACCATGTTAAAGTCAGTTGTTCATGTAAAGTCAAAGCAGACGACTTTCTCCCTCCGTTTGATACACCACCCTTAAATCTTCTCGAGACCGATCCTTGGTTGGTGCCGTCCATAGTGATGGCCGCATATCCCCGACTGCTAGAACCCCCACCATAGCCATGTTCAGTGGTCCTGTCAGTATTAGAATCACCAAGTAAAGGTGTTTTAGAGTTCATGTTGCCCTCCATGTCGTCAACATCTGACGCGGTATTATTTGATCTAAATTACATGAGATATAGATATATATATATATTCCCTTTGAAGGAGAGACCGTGGGACACAGCAGCGATGTGGGGCTAAAATGGTTAGTTGGTCGACGTTCCGAGTTTCACTGTTTACCATGGATGCGACATGTAATGTTACACGTACAAAACCCTGACCTGGCTGGGGACCACACAAGGAAAGATTGGCTAATATTTTCCGATCACAAATACCTCTGGATTCTATCGATGCTTGCTCACGTTTCCCTCTGAACATACCACTGCATAATTACGAAATACTGACAAAACAAGAGGGACATCCCACGACACTACACTATCGCGCTACACTGACTCGTCGAGTATCACAATGAACCATTTGACCTTTGATGGGGTCAAGAGGGATATGAGCAAAGGAAATCTCTCTCATCGCAAACAGAAATGACATAAATAGATTAATTAATATATCAATTACTTACCATTAGAAATAACAAGGTATAAATTAAAATATTTAAAAAAATATGTGTGAAACTTGGCACAAACAGAAAATAAATAGCCGTGCTTGTTTTTAAAATGTTTCTATTCAAATAACTATGAAATTGCTCCGCGGAGTAAGGCAGTCTCTGTGGCGCAATCGGTTAGCGCGTTCGGCTGTTAACCGAAAGGTTGGTGGTTCAAGCCCACCCAGGGACGCCAAATATTTTTTTCCCTTACCTCCTTTAACTTTTCAAAAAGTATTTATCGAGTCTTTGATATATATTTGTTTTTTTATTATCAAAACAAACAACCATTTTTTTCTCGTTTTGGCGAGTAAGACGTGTTCAAGCACAGCTCGCAGCCAGCTTTTCATCATATCATCCATGCAAAATGTATGGGGCTTGTGCACAGTCACTTGTAAACTGTTATTCCTTTCCTAAATGGTTTTATTCTTGTCTATGACGGTCCTAATACAGAACAATGACGTTATTATAGGGATTGGCGATAATCTTATAAAATCGGTAGCGATGTCATACCCCCTTACGTGTGGGCTTGTGCTTCTCTGGACGCATGCAGTCCACCTACTATGGAATGTAGATTTTCAAGAGCTAGGTCGGTTGGTAATTTATAGTTGGGCTACTGCACAAGTAATTTAAACGTCATTAGTCTACTTTGGATTATTGAGACGAGGGTGTTCGTTGAATGAACCAGAATTAGAACGTACATTGGTGAATAAATCATAGCCATTCTCACCCATTTCCCTTAGCAGATAGTAGACGTCTACCTTCGTTTTCATCGTCATTCTCAACAAGTGAGACCTTGTCATCTTCTCTGATCTGAGAGTACATGTAAACTTTGTGATGGATGCACGTAACGTCGCAATGCTGCTACAGATAAGAATAGAATTAGCTTTTAAAGAAATAAGCATTAAATATAATAAGAGAGCCTTCAATACTTACGAAGAGGGGGGGGGGGTCTGGGAAATCAAGCCCAGTCTGGAGCATAAAATGTGACCCTTGCCCGAAACCGGATTCTAAAAAGTGTCTCCCTCAATTTCCTTTCTCTAAAACATGACTCACCCCACCCCCATTCAAATAATTCGAAAAAACATGGACCAGGTGCTGTTTGACGTGAAAATGTACAGAATCAACGAATCAGGACTCGATTCCACTACTGCCACCAAATTGTTCACTGCACCACATTATCCCCACTATCTTAACTCATCGTTTCCCCTTCACTCCTGTGAGACTCACGTTCCTCTCCTTACACCAAAGCTAGCAATTAATTCACAATATTCATTCTTATTAGCACCGATAAGATTGATGTGTCGTGATATTACTTTACAATGGTGACAGTAGTGGGGTGTGGCAGAAGTGGGATTTGACAGTAGTGGGGTGTCGCAGAAGTGGGATTTGACAGTGGTGGGGTGTGGCAGAAGTGGGATTTGACAGTGGTGAGGTGTGGCAGAAGAGAGATTTGACAGTGGTGGGGTGTGGCAGAAGTGGGATTTGACAGTGGTGGGGTGTGGCAGAAGAGAGATTTGACAGTGGTGGGGTGTGGCAGAAGTGGGATTTGATAGTGGTGGGGTGTGGCAGAAGTGGGATTTGACAGTAGTGGGGTGTGGCAGAAGAGAGATTTGACAGTGGTGGGGTGTGGCAGAAGTGGGATTTGACAGTGGTGGGGTGTGGCAGAAGAGAGATTTGACAGTGGTGGGGTGTGGCAGAAGTGGGATTTGACAGTAGTGGGGTGTGGCAGAAGAGAGATTTGACAGTGGTGGGGTGTGGCAGAAGTGGGATTTGACAGTGGTGGGGTGTGGCAGAAGAGAGATTTGACAGTGGTGGGGTGTGGCAGAAGTGGGATTTGACAGTGGTGGGGTGTGGCAGAAGAGAGATTTGACAGTGGTGACAGCGAAATTGAAAACTAATACAAAGTTGGATAATACAATGAGTCAAAATATGATCCTCCCCTAATCCCAATTTTATTAGTATGGCCCTCCCCCGAGAACCGATTTGTAACAAATCACGTGCACCCACCCCCTAATTTCTCTGGTCCTCCCCCACATGTAATTACTTAAAGGTTCCCTAACACATTATACTTCACCACAACAAACGCGCAAGAAAGTCTTCTATAAGTTCTAGGCCTAAATAAGTTGTAGTCGACAGCCTGTCCCCATATTTTACCGCCAAATCTGTAACTTGCTATTATAGTGGTCATGATAACCCGTAAAAGTGTGTGTGTGTGTGTGTGTGTGTGTGTGTGTGTGTGTGTGTGTGTGTGTGTGTGTGTGTGTGTGTGTGTGTGTGTGTGTGTTCAAGTTAACGATTCCGTGTTTTCTGACAATGATGACGTGTCATGCAGGAAATTTATAAAGACATTTTCATAAACTGTGGGTTCTGGAGAGTCATTTCATAATTTAACATACATTTCGCGAGATTGCCAAAATACACCCAATTGAAACCTGCTTCACATTCATTGTCCCAACAGTGGTCCAGCAGTGCCTCATGGGAGTTAGCGGACATGCATATGTATTAGATGTACTGTAGTATTCATCTTCAAATGAAATTCATATAAACCATTGTATCGAATTAAATTTTTTCTGCAAACACAAACTTGAAAATTGTACCTGAAATTTTCGACTGCACATATATTTTTTTGTCAACAGACTGACCCACTATTCAAGCATACGTGACTTTAGGCACACATGGGCCTAATAAATAAGGGGTCATAGGTGTCTGGAGTATATAAGTCTGACGTTTCCGTAGCAAGTATGCTAGTTGCCTTTGTTTTAAATTTGCGATTGTCTTTGATTTTTGACCCTATTTATTGCACCCATTCTAATGTGTATTGTGGCCTTGTTTTAAATATTTTTTTTTTTCATATTTGGTATTGTGTTGTGTTGTGTTGTGTTGTGTTGTGTTGTGTTGTGTTGTGTTGTGTTGTGTTGTGTTGTGTTGTGTTGTGTTGTGTTGTGTTGTGTTGTGCTGTGTTGTGTTGTGTTGCGTTGCGTTGCGTTGCGTTGTATTTATTGCACTGTACTGTACTGTACTGTACTGTACTGTACTGTACTGTACTGTGAACTTGGAATTTTTCACAAGTTAAGATATGATACTCATTGGGATAATATAGCGTAATTGGCATGTGTTAAAATAAGCACCATATGGAGACGACTTCTGACGTCAACAATACAATATCAGCACCATACTGACAAACATGACAAAGCCATTTCGACATTTGAATGTCGTGTTATTTTGTATACCGTAAAGCCCAAACTGCATGTGGCCCTCGACGATCCTAAAATATTTGAAATTGTTATATTCAAGCTGGTGGTAGTGTGATGTACATAGTGACAAAAAAGCACGACGAGTGCCAATACATCCAAAATGTGACATGAATTTTATGAAAATGTGTGGTTTGACCGTAGATTCGCTAAATAATACATAGTTCCGATTCCTCTCTTTTCCGTCATGTGCATTTGGTTTGTGTACTTTGTGGAAGTTATTTTCATTTACCTGACAGTGTGTATAAAAGTAAGACATCATTGGTATTCTCTCTCTCTCTCTCTCTCTCTCTCTCTCTCTCTCTCTCTCTCTCTCTCTCTCTCTCTCTCTCTCTCTCTCTCTCTCTCTCTCTCTCTCTCTCTCTCTCTCTCTCTCTCTCATTCCAAAAAAAACCCCAACAAACTGATATCGCCATAACTCAATATGATCAATATCCTTTAGATGTTTAATGTGAAACATCTTACCTTCAATCAGAAATTCGCCAATGTCTGATATAGTATATATCTGGGTTTCTCAGGATGGGTTGGTCTGAAATACCAGCTAGCTATGTATGGTGAAATCTTAAACTGAGAAATTGTTTTGATCTCGCTCTTTCCGAGTCGTGAATGTGGTACAAATAACTACCTGTATAGTATACCAGCTTCCATTGTTTTTTTAATAATGCATGTCAGTGTCTGATTTGAGAGTTTGCTGTTATGTGAATATGTATGCAAATGTATGCAAATTAAACACATTTTCGTGTACATGGCATTATCTGCAAACTCTGAAATTTGCGGGTAGTACAACCTGTTTTTTTTGTCATTCGCTGTATGTATTGTTTCCAATCATGGTCGTCTTGGTACGTCAACTACTGCAAAACACGTCATAAGCCTATCATTAGAATGTGCCTGGTCTTGCTACTCTGAAAACTCATAAAAAACATACAGAAATTTCTGTATGTGATTTGATCGATTGAGGGCGCTAAACGGTTATCCTACCAAACCATGACGCCGCGCCAATGTCCACCGGTACTGTTAGAATACGCGATCATCCTAAACCAATCACACTTATCTAACACTAGATGTATCTTTTAAAGATTTTTAGTCTGAGATCAAATTACAATCGGAAAATTCAACTAAATGTCTAAACTCACGTTTGTAGAAATACTTGATCCCGTTTAGGCATAAATCAGAGAGAGCACTCTCCAGGGTTTATGGTTTAGTCCCTGGGTCTCGACTTACTATACAATACTGTCAGATATTAATATATAGCTATTTATAATAGTGTGTTTATAGTCAGATGTACGACTATCATATTTAATCCCTGTGTAAGCTAACAGTCATCATAAACATATCCTAATCTTTTAATCCTGTACAATCCTTTATTTTAGTACTTGATTGGCAGGAGTAAGCTTAATCCTGTTAGACTTTTGTCACATTTACTAGTTGATCAAGACTCAGCCCACTAAATGTAGTGGTCTGAGACCAAGACTACGTTGCAAAAGTCGAATTCATCCACAGAGAAAGTTTGTGTGAACATTTTGTTTGATTAAGAATACTATAGTTTTGGGAAGACATGCTAGCCGCAACTTACAGGTCATGGGTTATAATAGTCTTGCTGCTAGACGTTTGGGCTTTCTTTCGATACTATAAGCGAACGAAGTTCGCAGTGATGGCTTGCTTGGATGGTCCATCCTCGATAGCGATGTTCGGTCGCGTGTCGTATTCTATCGGAAGAACATCCGAGGTCTAGCAGATAGACTAGGGTTACAATTATGAAAACCTCGATACAGGGAGTAGTTTTTCGCAAGAGCGCCCTCACCGTTGACATGATCAACACATGCGATTAATTTCAAATGGGGACCTTTCAAAACATTCTCGACTTGACATTTCGTCATTTTTTCTACAAAACATTTCATTTTAGTGAATCGCAATCTCTAATGGCATGCATACTCGTTGATCGCTTGACTAGATGATTAAATCCAAACTCTAATTAGTACTAATGTACCACGCCTGAAGCACTATCATAACGATTGTTTGGTGACATACATAATTGTCATAGAAAGTGGAGAGGCTGTTTCAATGTCTATGATTTTATGTTATAGTCCTGTGTACAAATCAATCACAGCCCATCTGGACCGTACCTTAGCAACAAATGGAGTCTATTCCCGATAGCTCTTTGAAAAGGATATAAAGCCTGGGGAACAAAATTAACCAGACATTCGTCTAATTGATGAATACTATCTATGATTTCACCATTGTGTTATCACCATTATGTTATCACCATTGTTTCGGCTGCATTTTAACACATGTATTTTCTAAGATGTTCAAGTAATATTCTGTTTTTTTAAACACATAAGCCTTACTCTCTTTTTTCTTATTTGACGTAATCTTTAAATTGTTTGACGATAAAAATCGACCAGATGCGACTAAAAGTAACAGTAAAGGTTCGATGACTTTATAATAACTTACAACGATAATATAATATGATGGTGGGTAGAATGGCGTCCAAATGCACTGACATCATATCACGTGTAACTTATAAGTGTTGAGACACAGTTTGATTGACTCAAATTCAAGTAGCTTACTCCTTAAATTTTGGTATATTTACGAGTTTCAAATTTGCTGTTAAGATGAAATGTGTTCTATGGACATAACATTGTGACGTTGACAATTGATATCTGGATTGGGCAAGTGAATTATACTTACTATAATCAGTAAGACTAGAACGATGATAAAGGGGGAGGGTTTATACACGACCAGGGGCTTATACTAGGACCATACAGTAGACTAAACCAAAGAATTCAATCAGTTCCAGATATTGACAATTGAAGAGCTAACGGGTCAAACGATTTGTCCTCACGACTACAGGTACTCACTGTTAATGATGTTGAAAACAACAGGATGTATGTATGATTGATGGTACATATTTTGATAATGAGATTGATATAAAGTTGCATTAAAGATGATTTATTGTCAAGCTGCTGACAGGAGCATCATCCATCTATATATGTAAGCAGTTGGTGTTCATCGATTATACAACATTGACCTACTTTTACTAAAGATATCAAATGATAAAATAGAATGGACCACACATACACACACACACACACACACACACACACACACACACATACACACACACACACATACACACATACATACATACATACATACATACATACATACATACATACATACATACATACATACATACATACACACATACATACTACGACTGCAGCCAACAAGTGTTAGGATATAAACATTGGCAAACATTGTGGTTTGACTGAGGAATAACTTCGTAACAATTCCATCATGACATTTCGCTATATGCAAAGGAGGTGAGATCACGAATAGTTTAATATAACTTTTCATTAATCAAAATGTTTTAAATGATACTGAATTTTGGCCTCTGAATGAATGGTGGGACACTGTGGTGGGACACCACTTCCAAAACAACTCTTCCTATTATAATATAATCACACATACATGTCAATTAAGGTTTGCAGTGAAAGGATGGAGTATTTAATAGAGTTATTTGAAATGTTGTTTATCAGTTGTAGCCAAATATTGTGTTTTCGTTACAAGGACAGGGTATACAATGATATACATCAATCAAACTGATACATGACTCATCTAGTCAACCTATGACGTAAAACACTTGAACTATCATCATGTCTAACGCATTTTTAAATTCGTTTTAAATTCGTCTTTCTAGTATTTTACTAATTTGAATAAATGAACAGATCAATGAAACATATCCACATATAGTATATTGCTTTTTTTTAAATTGTGAAAAAGCGAGACGTGGATATGAATCTGTGGTACGGCGTTATAATGGCAGTGGCGTATGCATAACGAATAGGTTTAGGGAGCATTCGTTTTTTACGGGGAGGGGGGGGGGGGTCGGTGGAATTCGGGGGGGGGGGTTGACTTTTACAAAGCAGTTTTTAGGGGGGGGGGGTCAAATTTTATATCCAATGGTTTTTTTTGGGGGGGGTCAATTTTTACAACAGATTTGTATGGAATCATAGCAAAAAACAACAGAATTGACAAAAAAATGTACAAAACAGAATACAAACACTCATTTAAGTCAAGTGTTTCATAAATCTATTATAAATCAAGTGAAAAATTTTTATAGGGGGGGGTCACATTTTACAATTGATGGATTTAGGGGGGGGGGGTCAAATTTTAGAAAAGTAATTTTTAGGGGGGGGGTTGCTTTTTACATTTAATTCATACCTCAAATTCCACCGACCCCCCTCCCCGTAAAAAACGAATGCTCCCTTAACAGACAAACGTGCAAATACTGATTCACTATGTACATGTATATACAATTATAGTTACTGAAATAAAGTATTACAATTGCTTTACTCAGATTTATTCCCTCTTAAATGTTTGATGGGTACTTCACATACCATTAGTCACTTTGCCAACACGGTGTTTGTTTTGTGAAGGGTATTAAAGTAGTGAAGGAGGTGAGACCTGCGTACAAATACTGTACCGGGTCATGAATGTTTTGTTCTATGGAAACAGTTATCTGTACTGTGACCTAGTTATGGAAAGCGCAAGATTCTTCACCGCCCGGCAGCCGTGGGATTGACAACCCCCTTACGGATTAGATTATCACCTTTAATACGGATTAGATTACGGGTATTGTCAATAATGAAGAATGGCGACAAAGAAGGAGAAGTCTTGGGTTGCAAACCAATAAAGATGTACGTCATACTGACTCAATGTGATGTTATCACCCAACTAAAAGTGCATGGCGTATGTATTATTCATTATACCTCTGACATCAAAGTGGACGCCAACTATTATAGTGGTCTGAGCTTCCACGTTGGGTTAAACGGTTTGGGCCGTTTGTCATATTCTGAAGCCTGAGTGGATCTGAGCATGAACTATTAAAATCTAAAGTGAAATACTGTGATTTGACAGGTAAACTTTAAGTTTTGAGAAAAGTAAAACCCGTCTAGGAGTTTCCTACCCAGTCACAAAATAGAATAATGTATTTAACATCGGAGAAATGATAAACAATAGTATTAGTGAAAAACAATACAGCTCTTGTTACCGAACGTACTCATGACAATGTAATGATTTTCAGGTTACAATTAAGTTTGAGAATGTTTTTTATGTGTTTTCTCACAAATGTCAAGTATAAATCACTGCTGTATGAAACTGGTTCAATTAAGTCTTGGTACACCCTCCTACCCGGTCCTCTTCAATTTGACAAATATGGTGTAGGAAAGTGTACGCACACACACACACACACACACACACACACACACACACACACACACACACATACATGTATATATATACACACATATGCATACATACATACATACATACATACATACATACATACATACATGCATACATGCATACATGTAGACAGACAGACAGACAGACAGACAAACAGACAGACATACATACATACATACATACACACACACACAAACAAACAAACAAACAAACAAACAAACAAACAAACAAACAAACAAACAAACAAACACGGATACAGACTCGTCAAAACTCAAAACCTTAAATCAGCGAAAATTTTCTGAGAAGTGGGTGGGGTATTAGGGGTAACTCGTGTTTCACAGATTTAGGTTACTCGTACGAATATAGCATAATGTAAGCTATGGCTTCCAATATACTTAATATGCACACCATGTTTCCTAAGAGTTCAATATACTTAATATGCACACCATGTTTCCTAAGAGTTAAGCTCAACATGTCCAAGACACGTGTAAAAAAATATCCAAACATTTTTGTCTAAAATATTTTTACCATATATCAATTTCAACAACAATATTTTGTAATTGTTGCTTTACATACAATCAACATTTGCTCTCCGAACCATTAGGGTGTCATGCCTTCACATACTCAGACACACGCGGTTCGTCGTAAAAGTGATATACCTCGACATGTTTTTGTTTCAAATTATTTGCCGCACCGAATAAAATATTATTGTCAACAAGATACAAAATTGAAAACTAAAACTCTATCTAACTAGAGTCATAGTCGGCAGCTACTTAAGAAACTTGAAGCCACAAATCCATCTAAAAATTCAAACTACTTTCCCTATATACAGTAAGACGACATCAAAGGATTGTTTTTTTTACGAGCAATCAGACATTTTGATGCCACGAGTAACCTACGGCAGATTGGAAAGCATGTTGCGTGTACACAATAGAGAAAGACATAAAATTTGATGAACCTCCCTAAAGGAATTATTGTCGGCTTACTTCACACGGTTTACCTGTGACAATTCTATAGGTACTACATTAATGATTTTTAAGTTAATGTATTGTATGACAAGTTTTGCCACATAGTAACGTGAGACATATGGTGAGAAAGATCTTACTTACTCTGGGGATGCTACGGATCATATATCGTCTGTTCTTTAATTTACAGCCGATGTGCTGACTCTCTCCTCCCATGCCCTATGTAATGACTATTTTTCACTTGCTTCACTTTTCAACTTATTTTCATGGCCTCTCCCCTTCGCATCCTTTTTTTTCTTCGTGGCTGGCCCTCCATTTTTTTCCTCAGGCCCCCGCTGCCTTAAATTCTGGTTGTTCCCTAATCTCATCTTCTTTATTGCGACTCAGACCACTAGAGATCTTTTACTCAGCAACCACAGTGCAAGGTTAACAATGCCATGGTTAGATGATAAAACAAAAGATTGCATAAATTATACGTGTAATTCTTTGTGTGACCCGTTTCACACAAAAATAAAAGACCTTGTCCGTGGTACTTCGAGTAGGAGGGGATACAGTGACGCAATAGTTAATTACAATGCTTTGAGTTATAGCCCATGCATGGGTCCATTTACCGACTTCATATGGTCACTTGCTTTGAGGTAAACAAACATATGGGGATATAATTCAATTTCTCAGAAGACTTTAATAATTGGGAGAAGTATAGGTTGCACAAAAATATGAAACAACAGATGTGCATTGAATCATGAGGGTTCTACTTCCATGATTGAATATTTGTATTGCTACTTCTGGGCGTCGGCGAGTCCAGTATCGGGCATAGGGGCGTGTAATATTTCTTAGTTGTTTTCCTGGTCTACAGGCTAAATATAACAACCTTTTGACTATATATTCCTACCTGTAAAGGAAAAACTAGTTACAATTGTATAGAGATGAAAACGGCAATCTGAGCAATAATACATGTCCCTGTGGTATCGGGTGGCCGCCGCACCACAAATTACTCCGCCATGAATTGGAAGCGTGACCAGAAGCCATGTAGGTTATACTTCCATGCTTGTAGTGTTCTTGAAGCCTCTGATCCTGCGTGGTCTGAGTTTAATCTCAGACCACTATAGCTAAACATTACATATACTACAACTGTGGCAACCAGACATATTCTGGGCTGCTCATAATCAGATCAGGCTTTTTAAATAATTGATGGTACAATAAACGAAATGGATAGTTGTTAGCACAACTGAACTAATACGGTTCAGTACTATTGGCGTGGCAAAGTGTCTGTCCGTCTGCATGTCTGTCCAAGGATCTATTATTGAGATAGATCCATGGTCTGTCTGTCTGTCTGTCTGTCTGTCTGTCTGTCTGTCTGTCTGTCTGTCTGTGTGTGTGTGTGTGTGTGTGTGTGTGTGTGTGTGTGTGTGTGTGTGTGTGTAAACAACTTAAAGTAAAAATAAAATGCTGGACCGATTGCCATGATATTTGGTGGGTGTATTACCTTGGGTGTCTAGTTGGGAAATTGTTCAAATCAAAATGAGCTATACCACTGGTTTGTGATTTGGGTAAAAAAATATGAATTTTGGTCAAAAAACTTCAACTCAAAAACTACTGACCAGATCGGTCTGAAATTTGCTGGGAACATTCTTAGGGGTGTTTAGATTAGGAATTATTCATGACATCATGATCCCATCAGTGATATGCAAATAATGTATAACAATGTGTCTTTTTGGTCACAAATCTTTAATTCCAAAACTACCATGCATATTAAAATTTGGTTGGAACATTCTCAAGGGTGTTTAGATTAAGTATTGTTCATGATACCACGGGTGATATGCAAATTAGGGCTAAAATTGTGTTCTTTTGGTCAAAAAATGTATAATTCCAAAATTATTGAACATATTGGGTTGAAATTTGATGGGAAGATTCTCAGTGATGTTTAGGTTATAAGAATTGTTTATAACATGATAATCCAATCAGTGATATGCAAATCAGGTCTAACAATGTGTCTTTCTTGTAAAAAAATATTATGATTATAAAACTATGTGCAGATTGGGCAGGAATTTAATGGGGATATGTATACATTCAGCCAACTACAGTTGTGCTACGGCACCATTGGCGGTATTGTTATTCATTGTTGTGTGGTATAATCCGAGTTCACGGCCACAATAATGAATAGCAATTAGTAGTTGTTTATTTCTTTTCATAGGTTTAGACAAGTTCGTAACTTGAATGACAATGGAGGGCTGTTAGTTTGCGAATCTGAAATCTGTTCATAGACAATTGGCTTGAATTTCTTCCATGCTTACATATTCAGAGGCCTAAATATTTATAATAACCCCCATAGTGTTTGTCTAATTATTGCCGCATATGTTATGTCATAGACCCGCCTGGAGGGTTAGGGTTATGTTCATTTACAAAAGTAGATGTAGACTCAGACCACTAAAATATGTTGTGTACTCAGTGTTAGGGGTGAAAACTGGACGAACAAGCTGCACCCTTGCTATTATCTCTTCTATACACACTGATGCATCTCATCTACATACTAGTATAATATATTGTTAGTGGTGAATACATAGTGGTCTGAGTGATACAAACTCCGCCACCGTACGACGTACACTCTCCATGCATGTCGCCTTTCCATTCATTCCAATACGCTATGTACAGACATGCAACACAGCTTGTAGAGAATTGACCTACTGACACGACCCGGCCTGTGACACGGTCAAGTATACTGAGGTCTAAACAAGACCGACTCGTGGTATTTCAAAACCCGACGATTACTTGACACGCACCGCATTGACGTATCCGTGGACAACAGTGCAACGTAACTTTTGAGTCAACAGTTGCGGTCTCTGACGTGAATACCGGATCGTGTCATCTTCGTGAATATTGATAATACACCAGGGTATATATACCAGTCGCACTTGTTAGCTGTGAACTGTAGCGAGTACCCAACGAGCCAACAGGTGGGATAGTCACGGTGAAGTACGCAGTATCAAACCTGTAATTCAGCCACAAAGGTAAGTTTTACAAATCTATCTTTGTTTAGATCATATTTCGACCCTTCTAGGTTCCGAGTGTCAATAATTAGTATCTGGGGTACACCATGGATGTATTAGCCCTAATACATCCATGGGTACACACATGTTGGGCGCAAATTATTTACTAGTACAGGAGTGGATGGAGTGATTGGAACACAATTTCAATATAATATATCATTGCGGTAGTGGAATAGAGGTAATTTTACCGTCATTTCAATTGGACCAGAGTTAATAATGGTATCATTAATTTCAAAAGGGCTCAGACATTCATCAGTCATGTGCCCATTGTAATATAAATAACGCTATGGCCACCCGACTCCCTCCAACAACACAACGTATAAGTCGTATAACCCTTATTTTTCCTTCGATTTGAGGGCCAATACTCTACGTAATATGTCAGTTGTAAGTATTGGAGGAAAATCCCCCCCCCCCCATAAATAAAATGAATGTCGGACATTAATGATAAACATTTATCGACGTAATGCCGTGATCAACACTTTAAATTGTTCACTTTTTAAAAGCCCGAGCTAGCTATGATTGTGAATCCGAAAAATACTCTCTGACATAATTCGGTCAGGTTATAACGCTTTGCTATGATTAGTTACGCATGTTTTGTTCGTAGGGTCCTTAGTACAAAATGTAATGCCTCTAATCACGTTTTCTTTCATGGTAATGGCCGTAACAACGTTTAATCAAGTTGTCAATTTACATAATGCATGAATTTTACTGAATAGCTATATATATATACATATAGATGTGTAATGGATCTTTTGATCATTGGCAGGATTTGTGTTGTTGGTGTTCTATTCGACAATTATTGAGTGAATGGGAATTGAGATCAATTGAATCCCTTTATCCCTTTATGCATTTTGTAATGAAAGAAAAAAAACCCACGATATTCTTAGCTTGATAACTACAACACAGTAAAGTAAATTACACTGTGCCTATGGCTGTTAACACGACCTTTCGATGGTGCAACTCAAAACTGAATTATTCTTTTCGTAATTGGGTGCTGGTGTGATTTCTTTGTTGGTATCGCGGTACACAGATGCTTTTTCCAGCAATCACACACACTGTTCGCGACTGCCGGATTTCTTAAATGGCATCGCGTGAAACGAAAACAATATGAGTTGACGATCGTCTCAATTTATGCAAAGAAATAATGAAATGCATCAAATTGTCAAAAAAACACCATTAGATTTTAGGCCTACCGACTGTATTCACATTCAAAGATTGACATCTATATCTTATCCATGACTCAATTTGAGAATGTCAATATTCGCGGAGTTTCTTCCTCTCCAAACTTATTCTACATTGAGAGCAAAAGTTCCAATAATTATATAATGCAATTATGATATAAAGTAGATATACAACAGTTATATAACACTTGTTTTGATAAATGAATAAACATGACCGTAATAACCTTAACTCTGAATTTGAAGTAATGATATCTCTGCAGTTGGATATAAGGAACTCAGAAATGACTTGAAAGAATGCGTAATCATTGAGTTATGACATTTCTTGGCTTCCATAGGGACGGAATATAACAGGCTGTTGTCGCTTTCAAAAGTGAGAATAACTCATCAAACATATAGGCCCTTGAGTCCACTCAAAGATCTATCATTTGTATTTAAAGCCTCGGGTATAAAACTGAACGGAAACATAGATCGCCTCATCACCCTATTTATGAATACAGTCAGATGATATGATACCCGCAGTCAACCCTATCAACTTCTAACATAGTAATCACGCGTCTATTCTCATTTTAGAAAGCAAACCTTGATAACATTTGTCAAATAATTGTAGCATTACCGTATGTGTCCTTAAAATTATCTCCTATATCTTCCGTTGACATATCTATTAATTTAAATATATACCCATGGGTTGCTAACGTTCATGGGGGTGTGTAGATTAAACGACATGATGATCCCATCAGTAACACATGCAAGTTAGGTCTAAAAATGTGTCTTTTTGGTCATAAATAAATCTTTTAATTCCAAAACTACTTAGCAGATTGGGCTGAACTCAACTTTGGACAAACATTTCTATCTCAAAAACTACATGGTGAATGGGGTTGAAATTTAGCGGGGATTTCTCTGGTGGTGTTATTCTGCACACATTGTTCAAAACAATTGACATAACTGGCCAGAGCAACTTAACCATGTCCATGCCCTTAGCAACTGTCAAATGATGAGGTATATTGCAAAAATAACAACAGGGCTTAATAGGGATATGGAGAGGCATTGACAAAAAGTGTATGCAAATATGACTAACAACAACACCACGTCCATAGCAACAGCCAAATGATGATGTACATTACAAAGATAACAACAGGGATAAATAGGGAAGTGAATAAGAATTCAGAAATGTATATAGATATGCCTAGCAGCAAGACAACGCCCATAGCAACAGCCAATTGATGATTGTTGCAAAGATAACAATAGGGATTAATAGACAAATGGATAACCAAATGTATGTAAATATGCGCGGCAACAAGACCACGCCCATAGCAACAGCTATATGACGGTGTATATCGCAAAGATAACATCTGAGATACATAGACAAATGAACGAACATTCAACAAATGTATGTAAATATGTCTAGCAACAAGATAACAACAGAGCTAAGATAACAACATAGATTAATAGACGCAAGGCTAGACATTCCAAAATGGAATATAAGTTCTTAGCAACAAGACCACGTCCATAACAACAGCTAAATGCCAGTGTATATTGCAAATATAAAATTAGGGATGGTTAGGCAAGTGGATAAACATTCAATAAGTAAATGCATACCCATGGCATACCCATGCACACCCATGGCAAAAAGTGAAATGGTGATGCATGTTGCAAAAATAACAACATGGTTAGGGAAGTAGATGAAGTTTCAAAATATTGATATATTTGACCCAGCAATGAAGATACTGCCCATACCACAGTAAAATTATAGTGTATATAACATT
This sequence comes from Glandiceps talaboti, assembly GCF_964340395.1. Lineage (NCBI taxonomy): Eukaryota > Metazoa > Hemichordata > Enteropneusta > Spengelidae > Glandiceps > Glandiceps talaboti. The sequence continues at coordinate 28,426,732 of NC_135552.1, forward strand.
TTTAAAAAAATGAACACATGAACTCTACAGTTGTGCTACAATTCCATTGGCGCTATTTTATTGGTGTCACCGACATTGAAATACACATTTGTTTTGTACGACATAACCTTTACCATAACCATTATGTCAATGCTAATATTTGGTCATTTATTAGTTGCATATGACGTTTGACATTCAACCATTTACAACTAGTTTAATAATTGAATTATTTACTTATAACAAGCAGACAACTATATTAATTTGTTTTCAATATTTGTCATAATTCAACATAATGAGGTATTATAATTAATTTAACAAAGTTACAAGTAATTTATTAATCAGGTTATTAATTAATCACACAGTTTGATATTTAGTTGGCGTAGTACATCTATGAGGTTTTATTACTCATTATTGCTACCAGTGTGAAATTGACATGTCGCCTTAAACATTGTTTTTTAGTCAAAACATTTTTGTCTGAAAAAAATATAAATTTTACTTCCTTTGGATTGCTTGTTCAACCAAATACAAACTGACTGTCTCTCGCAAGGTTTTGAATATCGTCGACTAGGTTTTGAATATCGTCGACTGTTTCGATAAAGATATTCTTTAAGTGATTTTTATGCACTTTTTATACTCAAGGGTTATAACATATTGTTTGACATATATATATATATATATATATATATATATATATATATATATATATATATATATATACACACACACACACACACACACATATACATACATGCATGACATACAGACATACAGACAGACATACCATTACCTCTCTTTACGAAAAGCTATGCAATGAATGACCCCTATTGGCATTGGTATTTTCTTGTACATGTAATAGCTAACTTGCCAATTATTTTTCTCTGTCAATCAATCGTCCTTCATTAAATTTTACAGATCAGTCTTGAATAGCAGTAAACGTGTTTTCTATAAGGCTTTTATCGCTCGTTCTAAAATTAAACCAACCATGGGGGTATCAGCGTGTTATCCTTGGTATGACATTGTGTGAATTATTCTCTTGGTGAATTGATCTCAACACCTGTACACAAATATAGATCAGGCTAGGGTCAAATGCAAAATATAGACAGCACGGTGATAATATATAAAGCTTGCCCCTGATATGATTAAAAAACAAAAAACTGACAAAGTTAGATAACTGAAATAAATTTATCTCGAAATCTATATTTCAAATCTTGACTTGCGTGACTGTCTGTTTGTAGATTTTGAAACAAATATGACAGTGAAACCTTCCATAGTACATGTGAATTCCAGGAGACTTTTTAAAGAACGATCTGTTATGATGGAAATAGACCCCCTTTATCGGCAAAACATATAGTCACCGTACCGGGTAACACCCATCTTTGCGACTACTTGTTACCATCAACACGACATTGTCTCAGTGCCGTTGACACTCCATTGTTTATGATACTTTGACTAGACAGACACTCACGAAAGATTCCAGACACCCGACAAGTAGATATGTACCTGGTGGTAGCTATCAAATAAAGCTACAATCTAATTATATTAACAGAAATAGCATTCTCAAGCAACCCCCATTATTGACAGTTTGATGTATTATTCAAAGTATTTCTCATTGCATGGTGACGTGTATCGGATTCCATACATTTTGAGTGCAAACGTTCATTTTATTCTTGTATTTTGACACACTAATCTCCATAAAAAGCTTTCGATATTATAACATGTGCTTACATGATATTATTTAGATCATTCTTTAACTGCTGCAAATTCTTTTGAGCAATAGTATCCATTTAATAAGCGGTATCGAGAGATCGTACTTTTAGCCAAACGACTAATCACTCTTTTCATATTGTAATATCCAATATCTTTGTTAGTCTAACCACAACTTATCCAAGCATTCATGGTAAACACGTTGTTTGTCAGTGTAGAAAAAAGGCGGCTATTCAGTCTGCAAGGTCTTTCACAAAATTGAAGATAAAAATAGACACAAAAAACATAGACATCTCACGGCAGTGCTTTTGTGATGCAACGGGTATTGTTAAAGTTGATAAAACGTATTGCTTAGGTTTTGATTCTAGAGAATTAAAGAAGTAATCGGGTTTTGACAACAAATCATTTGTTGTAACTTTAGCAATGGATTGAGGGTTGTGATTTGTACATAATACTGGCATGTAAAGATCTGACCTACCATGCATTTTAAAATAGCCTTAGATTGATTGATATATGAATCAATTTGCTATTAACATCAACCGAACTTTAATTAAAACTTATTATAAAGCATTGTTCTAGATTCCAGAGATCTTGATGCTAGTGTTTTCAAAATGGTCATAAAACCATGGACATATTTCTGCATATATTTTGATTATTTTGTTTTAACCATACAGTTGTACATAGTCGGGATTTCTTACAAAAGGTGCACGTGAATAATCGTGTGATCGATTGGACGCTAACAATATGATGATGTCGACTGTACATGCCCACTGGCGGCTTACAGACAAGTTATTTTTGAATGGGAATTGAGACGACTGCAAACGGATTTTAGACGACTTATAGGTGGGGGACCAACCAGCATACTAGTATTATGGCATAACATGCTGGTATTCAGTGGCCATAAAGGGTACTACCATCTGCCTAGGAGTTGTAAGCGATGTGGCATAACTCATGGTTTTTACATATTTAGTTTAACGTGACTAATGAATCAACGGTGAAACGTTAACGGATTATAAAAACAAACAGAACACAGATGGAATATGCTAGGGTGAGAGCGACATTATTATCAAAATTATTAATTATTATTAAAACCCTAAATATTATTTTGGTGTACGGCAATAACCCCCCCCCCCCCCCAATATTTTTCTTCGTTCAGCCAAGGAAAACACGATTGACCTAAGGGACTCATAGTGACAACCCCTTATAGGTCACAAGTATTTTTGCTGTTGAATGAAGAAAAAGATAATTGGGAAATACCACCAAAAGGGTGATTTATTTTTTTACATCGGGAAAATAATGTCAATTTTGAATGTTTTGATTCAGATTTCGAGCACCACAGAACCACTGACGCAACACAGCTAAGCGCTTAAGCTTGTTATGATATAGAATAACCAGGGTAAATAATCCATATTTTTGTTCAAAGATTATAAATTGGTTTTTGCATGTACAATACACAACATTTGCATATACCAACCATATGTTGAAAAGAAATCGCTGTGGTCAGAATGGTGTTTTATCAGACTTTCAATAGATTTGTATAGTTATAAACAACACTTATTGTAATAGTTACATGTACATGTATATGACTGAATTAAATATTCTCAACTCTATGTATCTCATTAAACTCTTATATGATTTTCTGAAAACACAAAAAATAAATATTCAAGACAAGTGAACCTTTTAATTTATAACTATTTGTAATGGGTCAATCTCTTTGACAGGTCATTGCAGTCTTTCCATAGTGACAAAATAAAAATAAAAACAGTCTTAGAGTACATGTAAATTGCCTAATTTACATATTATTTTAATGTAAATTACCTCATTTACATATTCTTTGTTTTCTATGGAAAGCTGAATTCAGTGTTAATCTTAATCATTTAATTTCTCTGTGTGCTAAAGACTCGGACGAACAAGATTGTCAATGGCCATGGCAATGTAATATTTTAAATATGTAGTTATCACACTATCCAGTCTGTGACCATTGAAATAGCATGGCGAAATTGGTCACGGATAATTATTTCGCGAGTTTCTTTTTAGTAATAGATGCTTCTTATATTATAACCATTTTTTATTGATGATATACGTATATCCTTATTTACAGTCGTCGTGTTATTTATTTATTTATTTATTTATTTATTTATTTATTTATTTATTTATTTATTTATCATAGTAATTGATATTCTTCATTCCTGAAAAGTAACTCCAAATACGTCCTTGGCGTGAAAGACCTATACAATGCGAAATATACCAAATTGATTTTTTTTAAAAAAACAGGAAAAAGAGCTGAGGAATTCCATCGATATGAGCAAGTCTAGCCTACGTATTCACAATCAGTTGAAATGCGCAAAATTGTCAAATTCTACTGTGGCTGAAACGGGCAAATGATGAAGGTAGATGCAAGGATCATGTAACCGTATACTGATATATGATGAGGGGATAATGTCTTCATTACATCTACTTGATCACGTGGTTCATAGTTTGTAGTCTTTGTGGTGCCTTATGAATACTAACAAACTAGTGAAACCCAGCCACCTGGGTCCGGTACCTCGGTCTTATCTTGAATTTGCTTTAAGTTAGAATGTATGTTGGTCACACTTGAGTACAAACATGCCTAAGGTAATTTTTTTTGAAATACATACATGCCATGTAACATTTTCCACCTTTACGTGAAAGTGATTTAGAACGACGTAAAGAAAATTAAAGCCTGTGGAAACAAAACATTACATTCTACAAAACCTTGAGCATGATAACATAAGTCGGCTTTTTAACTCAAAATAAGTAAGACATTTATTGAATCATCCCTGAAACAAAAATTAAATTTCGGGACTTCAGGGGTGAATAACAAATGTATAACTGTTATTTATCAACAAATACTAGTAATATGCGAACAGTGAAGATATTGGCAGAGCGATAGACGTCACTACAACAGTCAGTTTGCATTGAATTGGTCAATTAGTAAGGTCGTAATCATCGTTAAGCCCTTATATAAGGAGTTTAAACGCTCATTTGGCATTTCACTCATCGAAAATGAGAAGTTCTTGATTGAATCGATGTACTGTGACGGTTGTTATTATCTACCGTGTAAGTAATTCGCTGTCTATGAGATTTTCATTTTGGTACCTGGATTATGGGGTATGATAAAGACACTAGTCGACAACCTGTCTACTGGCGACATTCCTTCGAAAGAAGTACAAATTCCGTTTCTCAATTTGACAAGTATAATTATCAACTTTATTACTGCGAATTGTCCAGCGGCTATAAACGACTTGGGTCAATGTCTGCGTATATTAATACTAAGGTAACGTATTTAGATCACGAAACAAGAGAAACCTGAAGTGTCCTCAACGTCACACGGTGGTTAGGATATGTGATTTGATGAGACTTCGTTATTTTGACTAGTCTAAGAGTTTGTTTTATTTTCTGTTCAAGACTAGACACAAGGTGCTCATAATCTATATTTTCCATCGCCGAATAAAATCATCCGTGAATGTTCGCATTTGTTAATTAAATCACCATTGGAGACATGAGGATTACATAGGCTCATTCTTTTGTTCTGGACCACATTCTTCGAGAGCTCTGGCAGACAGCTGTTTTTACATATATGTACTAATCGGAGTGTGAACCGAGTCTTTTAGATCTAATGCACAAAGTAAAGTGACACAAACTGAGCTTGTAAGCTTTTTAGTTTATTTATAACATCGATTAAACTGTTCCCGTAAAATGTTAATATTGTTGCATGCCTTGTATGACATTGTCTTTTGACAGTTGATTACAAGGTGGGAATTTCCTTATCAGTTTTAATACGTGTAGTCAGACAGTGGAGGGGGGGGGGTCCCCTCCACTGTCTATTGTACAGTAAATTATGTCATCGGATCATATACATATACATATACATATATATATATATATATATATATATATATATATATATATATATATATATATATATATATATATATATATAAGTTAGTACCAAGTTTGAGTTCTGTCAAGTGGTGGTTCAGTATACGATCGAACTTTTACTTGTAAGACTCACTTTCTCTTTGTTTCTCTACAACCAGAGTTCATTATCATATTTCATTGTTTACATTATGTAGGCTTGTAGAGATTATTTTCTGTAAACGGATTAGTAACAAGATTTAGTTTACGAACAGTGACGCGGGCATGGCGAGACTAAGATGTATTATTAGCCACAGGTTTGTACCCCCTGGTCCTAGTCAGCTATTGCAGGAACTGTTACGTGGTGCGAATTCGATTTCTTTTGTGAATACTAAAATCCTCCACCTTTCTTTAAAATCGTACGTAAAACGAGCCGCGAATAACTATAGTATTAAAATTATTACAATTACCGCCAAAGACCTACCACTCTCACGAACACATACCGTGTATTATGGGGGTCTTTATGACTGTACACGACCAGGCATATTGTGACTTAATTTATTAGATTTGATTGTGTTTAATGACATAACTAAAGGTTGTTTACCTGTCTTTTTGACGTTTGATGTTTTTGTCCCAACTTTAACATTTTTAATTACTGCGCATGTTTTTAGTTATCTGCATTTTGATGGCCCTGGTTTAGTATGAGCTACGTATGTATGTATGTATGTATGTATGTATGTATGTATGTATGTATGTATGTATGTATGTATGTATGTATCACGTGTATATATATATATATATATATATATATAGATGTGTGTGTGTCACTAGTATGTGATGGATGCATGCATGCATGCACGTGTACATTTTCAAGGTGAAGAGAAAGAAAGGGTTACATTCTAGCTGTACACTTAAGACGACCAAAATATTATGCTGAAAACCCAACACCATCCACTTGTGAAAACCAAACACTACACTTGTTTGCATCCCCGGAAAATCTAACACAGCATTTCCATGTAAAAATTACCAAAATGCTAATCATCTTAACACAATACAACGCACAAGTTGGCTGCTATGTCGTCGACTGAGGGTTTGTATGTAAGATGGTGTACAATATAATTATTGCATGCCTCGACATAAAGAATTAAAAATACGTACCGTTGTCAGCTGAAGGATGAAGCTTTATGGAGAACACCTAAGATCTAGCTTACAGGCATCACTTCAATTCACTCGTTTATTGATGAGGATAAAAACTACAATGGTATTATCATCAGTCTTTACATTCGTTAACACGAATGCTTTCAAATGGAGTTAGTTTGATCATATTGAAATCCTTGCTGGAGGATGACTCTTCTCTCAATACCCCTCCCCCACACACACACACACACTCGTACAGATCCGGTCTTCTCTATCTGACAGTCAACTCTAGAGTATAGGTTTTTGCAGGCATTACGAATAAATTGTTTCCACTTTACCTGACTGAAGTAGATTAGTCATACTTGTTAGTATGTCGTAAAGGCGTTGTATCTTTAAAGTATCCATGGTTACCCACCTCCCCCCCCCCCCCGGTACCTTGAATGTTGAATTGAAAATTATCAGTATAAAGTAAGTATGGCTGTAGATGTCACCAGTTTTATGAGAAATATATGTTTTCATGAACAATGGAGCCCAGATACTTTGTTACAAGTTATAGCTGAGTGTGTATTTTCCTCTGTAACAGACTGGAAGGTTCATCTGGAAACCGTTCTGTGTGGAGAGAACGCTGATAGGCTGACCAGTCTGCCAAGGAGGTCGAGTATAAACAATCACTTGATAAACGGGTAAGCAAACTCACTACAAAATAAACCCTCTATTCGGACAATGAGTGTCGAAAGGAGATATTCGATACTTGAACTTTAAGTAAGTGTCACTACAGGTTACTGCTGAACGTTGCTACAAGTGTCAAGGAAAGTAAATAAAAAACAATAAGTTAAAATCTTGTCTTTTTTAAAGCACCTTTTCCGTAAGTGAGGCGAAGGACAGGAACAATGCATAACCTCGAATAGCTTAGCAGTAAAGTAATTTACCCATTAAACGGCAGAATGTAGACATCATACTGTAAATGCTATAATTGCATATATTGTTGCCTTTTTTATTCTTAAAGCAATAGCACGCCGTGGATTAAAATAAAATGTGTTGCCATTTTTTAAAGTACCAGTTAATTGCGGCATACATCCCTAGGTGGACTGAGCGTAGGGCAAGTGTTACCAAAAGTGTCCGTTTATTTGCTACAGGATATATTCCGAAATTCTGTTTCTTGGACCCCCTTCCACCCCAATCATTCCAACGTTGGATATTATTGGTGAGAAAATAATAATTTTAAATTCTTTTCGTTTTGCATTTTCACAATTTAACTGAACATATTTCTATAGTAATATAATATAGTATACTCAAGGAAGAAAAGAAGTGGAACTTTTTGGATCATTTTGCCATATCTCATTACCCTTTAAAAAGATAAAGATAATATCTTGTCTTTTTCATAATCCACAAACTTTCCTTGCAACAGCTGTTAAACTTATGAAATAATCTTTTCTTTCAAATTGATGGTTTACTAAGATATTTTTGTACATGTATTCATGCATTTTACATGCACACAATGATGCAATAGTATTGTCAGATTTCATACACCATACGCCGCCAGTATCAGCGGTATTCAACAGATAGAAAAGAGAGATAATACCAAAAAGGGGTTTCTTACCGTGTATTATTTGAAGTCACAGCTGTTTCCCGTAGAATTCTATAAACAGGATGGCTTTGGAATGAGGATTGACCCAAAATAAACATGCATGAATAATTTGTCTTTTTGTAATGTAACAGAAACTCCAACTTATTTTTTGTCTATGTTGAAATATATTCCATCAGTGTTTTATTTTTTCAAAAGATGTAAAGAATATCTTGTTATAAATCTCAGAAAATGATGGACACCCTTATTTATAGATTAGCAGTAATGTCAGCTGCTGCACCTCGGCTTATAGATTCAATCAAACATATAATAGTTGGTCCGCTGTGCACTTATCAGTCGGTGTCCTGAAGCAAGGCACGTTCACGACATTTCAAAAATAGGACACACGATTTGCATATTAGCGAACCAAATTCAGCGTGAGCCTTGGTACTTATAGCAAACCAGAAATGATCAATGGGAAATTCGTTTCATTTTTGTTGTTGTTGTTGTTATTGATTGCTACATTGACCCATATATAGTGCTTTTCACTTTGTTTGCAAACCTTCTACACACACACACACACACACACACACACACACACACATACACACACATACATACATACATACATACATACATACATACATACATACATACATACATACATACATACATACACACATACATACATACACGCATACATACATACATACATACATACATACATACATACATACATACATACATGTTTTTACATACATACATGTACGCACACCAACATAGAGATAGATAGATAGATGGCATGGATGGATGGATGTATGGATGGATGATTAGAGATAGATAGATAGATAGATAGATAGATAGATAGATAGATAGATAGATAGATAGATAGATAGATAGATAGATAGATAGATAGATAGATAGATAGATAGATAGATAGATAGATAGATAGATAGATTAGATAGATAGATAGATAGATAGATAGATACTATTAGACAGATAGAAAGATAGATAGATAGATAGCTAGATAGACAGGCAGACAGACAGACAGGCAGACAGACAGACAGATAGACAGACAGATAGAGATAGATAGATAGATAGATAGATAGATAGATAGATAGATAGATAGATAGATAGATAGATAGATAGATAGATAATCAAATACATAGTGTATGTGTACACCAAGGCGACGTTATGTACTGTAACCATATATGTAGTGTATATGTACACCAAGGCGACGTTAAATTATTGATCTTTCAATTAACTGTCATTGCCACGTAAGCCACAATGTGTACCGGATATCATCCCTTGTCCGTTGGCTCCCTAACGTGTTCCATCGACTCTATTTCACGCTCCGTTCATTCGCATATATATAGGGAAAAAGCGCCCGTCGTCTCCAACAAACGCTTGAGTTGTTTGATCGCCTGGTTGCAAACTGTATAAGAAATTTATTGATATCAAAAATGAATACAACAAGTGTGTTCCATATACTCAGGGCATGATAACAACAACTGAAGACATGTAAATTTGAATTATAAGTGCACCCAACCTTAAAAATCGGTTTTCTTAATCGAATTTAATTTCAGCCCATGTTTTATAGTTTCCATCGAATCATCCATATTTTCATTTCTAAAGGTTAATTCCCCCTTTCAGCGAAACTATTCATTTGTCAATATTTTAGATTGAACTGTGTCTGTGTGAGTCCTAGTGACATGATCTTGTTTTCAACTATACTAGTTCATATGTAAAATTTACTACAAGGCATGAATAAAGGAAGAACTTTTAGTGAAACAATACACTTGCCATATGGACCTACTCGTACAGATTAGTTCATACGTATGTTATGAGTGTATGCCAATGAATATAAAACGTGACATGAACTATAGACCCCTCTGGGAGGCTATACATGAATATATATTGTTACAGTAATAACAAAAAAGAGATTTGACATCAAATTTAGGATTCATGTAAAGTTCAAAGGTCAACAATCTATTCGTTACATTTGCACAAATCATTCATCCGAAACATGTTGAGACAGAATATTGCCATACTGGTGATTTGTTGACAAACTACCTGTGATAATGAGAAAAATAAAAGTGAAATACACAAAGTAAACTGAGCGTCTAGCGCAATGGTTTGCTTACTCTAAGTCACATCGAAAATCAATCAGATTGTAGGGTTAGTTATTGGTTATGATGGTTGTGTGTGTCCTTTAATCTTCCTTAACCCCCCCCCCCTCCCTTTTTCAGGAAACAGGTACGGTCAGTGATGATCAGCGTGTCACACCAAATTTGAAAGATAATTTGTTAACTGTTATCATTAAACCTCATTAATATATCCGCTGTTACTTCAGTGAAACTATTAACTCCAATTGTAGCTTTCATCTTTCTTTGCTAGACTGCAAAAAACCCAACCTATTAACAAACAAACAAACAAACAAACAAACAAATAAACAAACAAACAAACAAACAAACAAACAACAAACAAACAAGTACTGACATCGCTTTTCTATATCATTTCACATGTCGTGGACACTATAAATGCAATCTCCCCAAATGACGTGGGCTACCTCTTTCCCCAGAGTTTCCACACACACTTGTTTGATTAGCTTGGGTGTTACAAATGAGACTCGTTGAAATGATTGATTCGATATCTCGCTGCAATGTTACCGTTTGAAATGATACCGAAGCAATACTTTCAAAGGATGATGTAATTGAAATCGCTTTGTAGTTCGTCTCTGTCGAATTCTGATGTCGATTACTGTTCCTTTGAGTACTCACCAAGCACTATTTACTGTATATTTGTAAACATTACGTGTATATTAACTGCGTATTAGGGAAACTCATATAATACAGCATACTTGTTTCATTTCCTTTATGTTACCCTCATGGCGTCTGTCGTTGTTACTAACATCTACTGTCGTGTTAAAAACCACAATCATGACAATAGGTAAGAATATCATTTCCGACCACTCGCCACATATGTGATTTAAATTAATGTATTTCCGATGTTTGTGGTTGTTCGGCGAGTTTTCCCGTAAAAATATATTACATTCTTAAAATTTATGTGAAGTGAACGTGCGCTTTCATAAAATTCCGTATGTACCCTTTATAGGTTAGGAATTAAATTGTTAGTTATCTGAATACAACCGGCTGTATTATAATAACCCATATATCAATATGACTTCTAGGGACAAGGGGGTTCAAGAAAATTTCCTGCATTTCCTGATGAAAGAGTCAGTGTTGTATTAGCACTGTAATTTTTACCATAACACAGACAGTTGTTCTCGTATGAACAATACTCCTAAAACTATTGACTACGGTTAATGCAACATGTTACACGACAAATATCGTAGTGAAAATGAGTTTATTTGAATCAGGTGACAACAACACATATAGTTAATGCAACATGGTATATGACAAATATCGTAGTGAAAATGAGTTTATATGAATCAAGTGACAACAACAACAACAACAACAACAACAACAACAACAACAGCAGCAGCAACAACAACAACAACAATAACAACAACAACACATAGAGTTAAAATGATAAAGTGAAATGGGGATGTATATCCAACAAATAACACGAAAATATATCGTAAAGGTATCATAATGGTCGAGTGAGAATGGTTTTACATGTAAAAGATAAATCCGTGACAAATTTAGTCCACGTCAGTCGAAACGATGATATTTCATATGTCACGTACTTGGAGACCCCTATATGGCTTCTTGCTTATATATAAATGTTGACGGTTGTAATGGTCGAGTGAGAATGGTTATACACCAGCAGCATGTAACATGAACGACTCAGTATAGTTAGTTGTATATAGAATTAAACTAATTACATCTGTCGAGTTATGTGTGGTTGTATATGCAACAAGTACTTTGTTATAATTACCAAGTGAGAACAGTTGTATATGCAACAGGTGACAGGAAAAAAGATACAACATTATAATGTGAGAGTGAGAGTGACATTAAAACACAAATGAATCAAATGTAACACGTCGTGGTTGTCAATTCAAAAAGAAAACATAGGCAATTAAACAGTAATTAGAACGTTTCAACTTTAATGAATAAATTAGATACTCTTCCATCGAAATCCATCATCCGTTCTTATTAATGACAAATGTAGACATACTTATCTCTTGAGAATTACTGAGCAAAATTGCCTTGGGTCAAAGTACATAGTGATAGATCACAGGGTCAAAATAAACACGGTTTAATTTCACTATCATGCATGACCAGGCGATACTACTATGTTACATAGTATAGAGATAAAGCCATTTTTTAAAGAGAAATTTAAGATGTTATATCGGTGAATGACACAATAATTATTTGTTGGGTACATCAAAAAATGCTTCAACATTCTTATTTGTGCTCCTGAAAGTCTCGTTACCTACAGCTCGTTTCAAATTACAGTTCACTGGTTTTGTTTGATACGGTCACGCAGAAACCTTAACAACTGCATATTCTTCACTAAGATAACAAGGTAGCAATTTCTTGTTACATTTTTTTTTGTTTATGAAATAAAATATTTAAACATACTACATTTAGAAAGACGTGAGGGTGCCTATATTTCGATGTTTGCCATTGATGTTTGCATAATGGCATGTTAATTCATTTCATTTTGACAAAATGTGGTAAGAAACTGTTCATCAAATCTCGCTATCTTAAAGTGTGTGTGTAGTTTCTTATTGGGTTTCTGTGTGGTTGTATCAAACAACAAACAAGTAAGAAAGTACTTGTCCGTGATCAAACAGAGCTGGTGAATGGTAATTTGAAACGGGCTGTACGTTTATAATTTTACCATGTAGGCGAGTCATAAAACAAACGATCGTTCGATTTCCTGGTCGACACCATTACTTCCGCTCCACGCGCTGTTACGGTAGGTGCGCGTGAAAATAAGCCGACCTTTCTGTTCATTTTGACACTCTAGCGTGAAATGACACCAGGTACCGGGATGATATGAGTCAAAACTTGCTAATATCAGCAAATGTATTGATTTTGTAAACGCGTTGACGGATTGCAATATCAGAGTCATTGATCATGCCATATTTGTTTGGGATAAATCCGGAATACATTCATACCTCGCTCAATATTGACAACGTGGATTGATGTCTATGTGTGTATTCTCAGGTACTGTCTATATTTTCTTAACGTTTCCTCATTTCCTCAGCAAACTTGTAAAGTATGATTTGCATAATTGTGACGATGATGAGTTTGTACATCATGCACAGCTTAGAGTCTCTTTTCAGTATTTGTAAAATTACCATCGTTAATTTTTTTATCAATAGTATTAAGTCAACCTTGAAATCGATTGGGAAGTCTGATGAATAAAACTATAATACAGTGAAATTCTAGAAAAAAAATCGTGAGAATTTGAAATGCCAATGGTCTATTTCATTCTTTGTATATTTTGGTTCTTCTATGTAAAGGAAACAAATACGTAGTAAAGAAGTTAGCTATGACCACCGTTACTAATAATATAACAACGACTACTGGTTGAATGTATCCTTGCAATCTTCTTCTAAAGTATCCTTGACCTTTGACCGCTATTCCCAGACAGTAAGTTCTAAGGTCGTTTACCTAAAGTTGTACGTTTTTAAAGGAACACAGTCTTTAACTTTATAACAGTCTGGTCATTTTGTTTCCTTTCCTTGAAATACTATGTTATAGGAACTATTGCCATATGTTGAGTCATGTCTTGGCAACTGCTACTAGTACTATGTTATAGGAACTATTGCCATATGTTGAGTCATGTCTTGGCAACTGCTACTAGTACTATGTTATAGGAACTATTGCCATATGTTGAGTCATGTCTTGGCAACTGCTACTAGTACTATGTTATAGGAACTATTGTCATATGTTGAGTCATGTCTTGGCAACTGCTACTAGTACTATGTTATAGGAACTATTGCCATATGTTGAGTCATGTCTTGGCAACTACTACTAGTACTATGTTATAGGAACTATTGCCATATGTTGAGTCATGTCTTGGCAACTACTACTAGTACTATGTTATAGGAACTATTGCCATATGTTGAGTCATGTCTTGGCAACTGCTACTAGTACTATGTTATAGGAACTATTGCCATATGTTGAGTCATGTCTTGGCAACTGCTACTAGTACTAGCTCTCTACCAGAAGTGTTGATATTATTCGAAATCTGACACCATGACATAATTTATTAGTTACCAATAAATTTGATCGGAAAACGCCATCATAGGGGCTGCAACCATGCCCGTTTGCGTATGCTCTACTACCGCTAATATGCTGTGTCAGCCCAAATTTGATTCTAAATTTTTATATATGCATGTTGACCACTGTCTGTTCTTGAACTTTACCACATTTACAAACAATATCATTTTTAAAACATTGAGTTCAGAGATTCTGTGGATGATGAATGCGAAGAACCAACATCAACCGTTGTTGGACTTTCCAAGTGAGTGATATGCATGTGCTAGTTTAAATTTGTTCATCCTGGAAGATTTAAATGAATGATTTATGATTATCGATAATGATATGATTAATGAATGTCTTCTGATATTTACAGTCCAGCATACAAGACAGATTTAAAGGTCTTTCGCTCTATATTAATGATCTAATTTCATTTTCGCTTCAGTAGGAAAAAACAAATTAATTTAACTGGTAGAGACGTAAGTTTGACATTTGAAAATGTCCTTCCTGACGTCATAAATCCATCGTCCAGAACTAATGAGAACTTTTAGTCCATAACAAATCATGCTACTTTGAGCGTACACATGTACAGCTTTATAGTCTGTCAGTAAGTGTATCACGTGATGGTTGTAGTTATAATGTTTAACATGTTGTGTACTCTAATTATGCAATACATATAGCTGGTGATCACGACGTCCATTTCAACATATTACGTTTTACTTCCCTTGCATAAAGTGACCGATCAGACAAACCCCAAATCAACTTGTGTGTGTGTGTGTTTTTTTGTAACCGGAGATTATTGAGCGAGAAATTGACACTTTTCAAATAGTGTAATGCTTGATCAAACAAAAATCGATTAAACGAACACACTTACTCTGTATGTTATAATGCTGCATTCAAATTATGGAAGTGCTCATTATGTACAGTATAAATAACTGCCTAATGGAAGTCATTTTAATTTCAATTTGTCCTGCCCAACATTGTTTTACGTGTTCAGAAGCTCATAATTAACCTTTAAATATTCCTAGATGTCCCATAAATCTATTTCTATGGAATTTTATCGGTGTTCAAATGGCCCAAAGCCATAATGATGCAACACACGAAACAAGTGTATCACCAAGTGTTCATTGTTGTGTTCCTTCTTGTGTGACGTATATATCTTAGGTACCTTTTCTTATGAGATCTTTAATTTAATAAGTCACTATGATTCTCATTAATTAGTATGTATGATGCGTTTATCAAAAGGAAAAAATAGATACTGAAAGTAAGAAAGTAATACAATACTGTTTCATGGTTTCATTTCTTATAACATTGTAATCCAGTATATAAGAAAGACACGACAGCCTATTACGGTGAAATCAATAACTATCCAGTATTGCTGTGCTACAATCAAGCAGGAGATCTGTATTGGTTTGAGAGGGATTTTTCTCATGTTGAAGCCATAACCTAAATGTAGTATATTTCTTGTTATATTATTTATTAATCACACTAATGAAAATATATTTTTACACTATCATACTGGCTAGCCCTAACCCTACACTATCATACTGGCTAACCCTAACCCTACACTATCATACTGGCTAACCCTAACCCTACACTATCATACTGGCTAACCCTACACTATCATACTGGCTAACCCTAACCCTACACTATCATACTTGCTAACCCTACACTATCATACTGGCTACATGATTGTATTGTTGATACGTAACACACTTGAAATGGGCTGTATGATGCTTCTCACCCACTAAACATCTGAAAGACTTCCCATTTTTGCAGTTTCATTTCAAATTTGATTTTGGAACAAAATTTCAATTTCGACACCATATTTTTGCAATTTTCATAAGTGTTCGATGGCCATGTATAACGGACCACTTTGCTTGGACTGTTTAAAGATCTCGACGGCCATAACATCGTGGTTCACTTTTGTGACCAATACATGTGGTAGTTACAATTCATTAAAATGTGTAAAAGCTGTGAGTACGGAAATGGAGTGAAGAATTGAACAAACGCGCAGCTATAGACCAAAACAGGTGTAGTAAATACAATAGTCATTGGAAGTAAATTAAGAAGTGAATTAAACACTACTTTGTAACGTGTGGTTGAACCTTAAGTCACAGTCTTCTAGACTTACAGCATTATTAATCACATATAGATTTGAAGGTTTATTTTGTTATCCACGGTTGATTTATACACCAACCATAGATTTGCAATTCAATCCATCCACTTTAACCCTTGCTGTAATGTTAGTATTATGTACAAGATCTTGTCACCTGAGGCTTAACCTGGTACGTTGTATGAGGGCATGTTTTCTCAAAGGCTGTGATGTCAGAAACAAGTCATTTAGTCCACTGTCTGCTTTCCGTCAACAATTATACATTTTATGCGTCAGCATTTTCACATAGTGTATAAACCGGTACAATTGCTCGTATCATAGCAGTTCAAATACCGTCTATACCGCTATACATATCTATGCATACACCAGGGCTTACATACTATTCAATAAAGCCTATTCAACACCATTGCAAACAATAATGTTTTGAAGCCTGGAGCTATAGAATGAGATTCTGTTGACTAGAATTGTTAAGGTTTTATCTAATA
The DNA here is from genome assembly GCF_964340395.1 of Glandiceps talaboti. Lineage (NCBI taxonomy): Eukaryota > Metazoa > Hemichordata > Enteropneusta > Spengelidae > Glandiceps > Glandiceps talaboti. The sequence goes on from NC_135552.1 coordinate 28,443,775, forward strand.
CTAAAGTTTGCGAACATTTCTCAAAGTTTTCAATGCTGACACTGGACGACTGAATAACAGTATGTTTTAGTGTTACAAGCTGTGGGCTAGTTATACATCTATTTGCATATTATACCACTGACATCAATTGTCAGCCGAACCCTAAAACTGACGAGTATGCAATAACTGAGTTTGCACTGTTGGCACTCAATTGCTCTAACAAGTATTGAAAGCCATTCAGTGTTGAAAAATATTAAGAAACCCATTATCTGAGATAAAGAAAGCTCAAATTTATCAAGAAACAACATGTGGTCATATTATGTCTTACAGCTAAACGAAATGAAATGGTTAACGTAAATGAGAATTGGAATGATACAATATAATACGAATGTATTGGGGATTGATTACAACCAAATGTTTGGTACACACTTCATTCTATAGCCTTTTTAATTGCTATTGCCTTTTTATTGTTTTGACCGAAAGTGTTGAGAATCATTTGTTTAGAATTCATGTAAGGATTGTTATATCACTAAATATTTCAGGTAAAGTGGTATCTCCTTTATGATTGACATCTCCAAGTTTATCTGTCAACTCCACGAAGTACACTTTTGATTTGTAGGTGGTTTGGATTGAGACTTTAGGACAATCAATACTTGATGGAAAAGAAATAATCAAATAATACAAAGAGTCTCAGATATCCTTAACACCCCCCCACACACACACATACATACATACATACATACATACATACATACATACATACATACATACATACATACATACACACACACATACACACACATACGCTCACACACATACATACACACACATTTATACAATTAAATGACATACATTCATGATATAAAGATTGTGGAGTGTGCTTACTTACAAGTTTATGTGGTTAGATTTGATCAGTTGGGACTGTGTATTTCATTTGTGGGAGCTGTAATGATTAATAATATATTTAGTTTGCTTTATCATGTTCAACTTAGTGCTAATTTCTATGTACTTGACCTATCGACAAATATAATCAAATCCTTCACATTCAAACTTCAAACCATCATTTTTATTGCCGTCATTTAGTTCATATATATTAGTATATAAATACCAATATTAAATATTGGGTTCAAAATGTCAAAGGTAAAGAGAGTTATTGCATTACTGACTACTATACAGTAAAAAATAATCAAATCTATATGCTACTTGTACAATGATATCAAATATCACAGTTGAACTTGATTAGTCAGATTCCATGATAATGGTTTTATAGTACCTATAAATGCCTACCTTGTGAACTTTCTGTGCATTGCTACGGCCTATCGATTATACAGCACATTTCAGCTCACCGTTGTACGGCACTGTTTGATACAACCACGCCGAAACCGATAAGAAACTAAACATGTTACAATATAAGATAGCAAGCTGAATGAATACAATTTGTTACTACATTTTGTCGAAATGAAATTATCTAACGAGTCACCATGAAACTGCACATGCTACGCTTTAGAATAGCAAGCTTGAACGAATACAGTTTCTTTCAACATTTTGTCTAAATGAATGTATGTATGTATGTGTGTGTGTGTGTGTGTGCGTGTGTGTGTGTGTGCGTGCGTGCATGCATGCATGCATGTATGCATGCATGCATGTATGTATGTATGTATGTATGTATGTATGTGTGTGTGTGTGTGTGTGTGTGTGTGTGTGTATGTTGGGATGGGGTGGGGTTAAGGATTTTTTTGGGGTGGCGTGGCGTGGTATTGGGGTAAGGGGTGTTTGGGGAGGGTATGTGTGTACATATTTTCTAAATGTAAAGTTCATTATAACATGTGACGTGCAGCTCACAGGCTGAACTTATACAACACATTGATGAAGAAGTGAACATGGCATGTCTAAAATAGATTGGTTCAACAGTTTCAACTAATTGACAATATGCATCGATAGGCATACATGTACTAACAAATATTTGTGCTAAGTGTACCGTGAATTCGCTTGTCATACTGGAGCCTGGGATGCCGATAAGATGATTAATATGGCTGGCTCCAGTTTCTTATAATAGACACAACAGGTGGTTGAGTAGCATTAGACAACACGTGTGTGTTAATTAAACCTGTATAGTTCAATTATTGAAGCCTACTTATGATAATGTAACACATTGAAGTCTTCACCATGCATATCAAGTGACACCCAAAATTAGTTACCTGATACGATTCACATCTATTTCGAGCGAATGTGAACGCAGAAGTAGACCATTAAATATCCACTTCAAGCACCGTGAGACAGGTCTACATTTACAGTTGTTGAAATAACACGCATCATTTGAAGTATATGTTAGTTATGGTTCACGTCATCAGTTGAATTGACTCTCTATCATTGGGATTTGAAGATTTACTTGGAATATACATTCACTCAATCAAAATTACTGTAATGGACACAGCTATGGTCATCTTTCCACACTCAATCGTCGTAGTAGTATACTGGAATTCTTTCTTTTAATGCAATTATCTATTCATTGCTTACCAATTTCAACCTTCAAAGCTATTTTTTTCTTGTCACTTAAGTTATATGTCGTAATGTTAAGGTCACGTGTTGTTTGTGACATTTTGTCAAGACTCATTTTTACCTATTTTAATGGGGATAATGCTCGGGTAATCTTGATACTAATAGCTGGCATCGAAGGACGTTGTCATTGTACCGTGATGAATTTGATCTCGAGTCCGTGAATAAAATACACACTCAATTACCGTGTCTCACAGGTTTGGATTTCTTTTCTTTTCTTCTCTTTTTTAAAAAACATTTTTGGCGGTCAAGGATATTTAAACTTACCAACAGAGTAGTTGTGAAAATAAACAAAAACTGAATAGTACAAATAAGAACGACCAGTGTTGTGATAGTGATTGTGTCATAATGATTGTGTTTTGATATTTTAGTGACCACTGTCTTTCATTTCTCCGTTTCATCATAGACCCTACACGAAAGTGGGGTATAAATAGACCTCATGTGAAATATTATGAATTTGAAATGTCAAGTGGTATCAACTTAGCCTTGCCAAAAACGCAGTTCAACAACACTTCACCTAAAATCTATAACATCGTCGGTGCATTCGCCTTGATGTATCACAATTCCTCCCTTGCGTAGATGTTCATCTGTCGTGATCTCGGAATCACCCTTAGGCTGCCAAGACAATTCATTTATCCCCGTCACAGTCTGATTTAACCTTCGTAATAGGCATTTTTGTAAAGCAAATAATGCATCGGCTGTTAACATTCAAAACCATTTAAGGAATTTGAAAGACGTCTAAGCATGTTGGTGAACATCTGAAAACAAGGACACGACCGGCCTTTTTCTTTTGAAATTTCCAACACAATCAGTGTAGTGATTGATGTGTCTAGGGGGGTGGCAATGTATAAGAAGGTACGAACTCTGCCCATATTAATGACAACATTAGACCTGGTTGAATGGCTGTAAATGTACTAGGTGTGAAAATGATGGACGAGAATAATGTTTTCAAGTACTTAATACCCCTTGATCTTTCCTTTTAGAGGGTACCAACAAAAACTTTTTCAAATTTCTTTTTCTAGAAAGGTCGAGATTAAGTAAAATGTTTGTTTCTGTAAATTCTTTCCAACCAACAAATATTTGAATCTCACATTACGTTTGTAAGGTCTGGTAGGTTATTGTTGTGTGTTGTAGTTGTTCACTTTCCTGTACTCGTTATTATGTACGTATCTGCTAGCATTGTGTTTAAATTATGGTTACAATGTGTTCCAATGGTCTCAATTACCATATTAATATGTTATGCAATCTTTCAGTAGCCTAGGGGGTCACACTAGTAACGTCAACCCCATCGATATCGTCCCTTATGAAACAATAAACAATGTACATTAAGCACAGACAAGGAATTATTTTATTAATTAACACATCAGAAACAAAAAACAATATGATACAACTCTCTCAACAAATCTTTGACAACGAAAACAGCGAACAGCAATAAAGGAGACACCAGTCACGATGTATGACTGTAATTCTTATTAAAATAATAAAATGAGATACTAGTACCATCTTTGCATATACAATGTCGTCTGTCATTTATATTAATAGTCGCATGCTCGTAAACAAACAAAACAAACAAACAAACAAACAAACAAACAAACAGACTGACTGACTGACTGACACATACACGCGCATACATACATACATACATACATACATACATACATACATACATACATACATACATACATACATACATACATACATACATACATACATGCTAGCCCCCCCCCCCCCCACACACACACAAGTCGGTACATTTGAAGTCAACAGCTTTAATCAACCCAATACAGTAACTGCCATTGTTACTATTTTTATACCACAGGACTAACAAACCAGTTACAACTTCTCCACTGGAGTGTGTCGTCGAAGACCAGAGATAAAGTATTGTCCCAATCCTCGAAGTCTGGCTTTTATACTGTAATAAACAGTTACTGGATTGTTCCTTGGGTGGTGCGATCAGTCTGAAGCATTTGTGACATCAACCGAAGTGGTTCGACATGTAAGTTTCCCTTTACTTTACTTCATTTGACCCTATAGACATTTACGTCTACAAACACGAGTGTGACATTTTATTGAATCAACAATGTACACGTACATAAACAGTAGTAATATAAACTCTGCTGGCTTACTGCAGATTGGTTACACCAAACCCCAAGTATCGTCTCTTAGTGGATTGTGTGTGTGTGTGTGTGTGTGTGTGTGTGTGTGTGTGTGTGTGTGTGTGTGTGTATGTGTGTATATGTCTGTGTGTGTATGTGTATGTGTGTGTATGTGTATGTATGTATGTATGTATGTATGTATGTATGTATGTTTGTTTGTGTGTGTATGTATGTATGTATGTATGTATGTATGTATGTGTGTGTGTGTGTGTGTGTGTGTGTGTGTGTGTGTGTGTGTGTGTGTGTGTGTGTGTGTGTGTGTGTGTGTTATCAAAGAGAAGTTAATACCATTCGAACCCTGTGACTGGAATTTCACGACTAATGTGTCATGACGGTGACATCTTGTAGACAGATACATTCCATACCTAGTACCTGTATACGATACCAATGTTGACGATCAACAAATTTCTATATCTGACATGCACATGATACTTCACATTGGCCAAAGTAAATTTGATTGAAATAAGTCGAACATATTTGTGATTCTGTCAAAGTTACGTTATTATAGTGTTCATGGCGTGTATTCTATCGATGTGGTCCAGTGGGGGAGATATGTATTTACAGGGTACCTGTACGAGTGAAAACGCACGTTTAGGTAGACATGGTTGGTTGGGCGAACTATGGATAAGCTTATCCACTCTTCTTTTGTTCAGTGATGCGAATACAATTTTTTGTCCTGTTTCGTCAATAAATACTGTTGATCACCTGAGAGTCTTTGCGCTGGGCGTGCGTGCGTGTTGGGAATTTGTTACCATGATCCGAATGAAGGCATGTGCACTGCTATGTCAACGCTGCAGTTTTTATTCATATTTGCGACATCAACTGTGAAACTTTCTCGTCGAATTTGATTGGTTACCAAAACTGTGAAATAACTAAAGGCAACGAGTAGTGACAACAAATACCATAACACCTCGATATTTCAAACAATGCTGTTTCATTTACATAAAAAACCTCTGCTCTTCAAACTTACCACATGTAATTATTTATAATATGCGTGTAGATAATGTGTCGTCATGGTAACGTTTGCAGTATGTGCACCATCGTACCTCCAGCTGGCGATATACTAGCCGTAAACTCTAGTGAGAAGACTAGAAAAATATGACATCAAACGGCTGTGTTTTTAATACACAGATAGTGGGAACAATATGACAAATATGTGTTTTTAATAGACAGATACAAACTTCTGTCTTTATCATTTGAATGACATTAATGTTTGATATTTTGAATTGTATAAAATTACATATCAGGGATGTTGTTTATATCGTTTATCAAGGACATTAATACCCACTGTCTAGTTTTTAATGCTACCCTGTAGTGTTTGTAATTTCTGTAGGCAGTAATTGAACATTACATCCATATACCATACAGGGTACATCTTTATAATATTTTAAGTGTTGTAAATTATAGTTGAAACCATTATTTCTTGTTATACAATCTATTTCAAGGTCACAAGATCACATTGAATTTTTGGCTATATTAAGCCATGATTTAAACCAACTGCCAATGTTTTTGACGTCTGCATTAGATGGCCACATGGAGACACTTAGAACTGATTTCATTTAGACAAAATGTCGCTAGAAACTAGTTCAATATATTGCTATCTTAACGTGTAGCATGTACAGTTTCTTATTGCTTTCTGTGTGGTTGTATCAAACAGAGCCACTGAATGGTTTCTGCGTGGTTGTATCAAACAGATCCACTGAATGTTTTCTGCGTGGTTGTATCAAACACAGCCGGTGAACGGTAACTTGAAACGGGCTGTAATAGGTGTAGATTTGCCTGTCTCTGTTTTGTATCTTTCTTAAAAGTACTCATAAAAGAAACAACGTAATAATTCATTTTATTCATCAGCTCTACTGGCTAAATAATAACATTTTGATGATATTTGAAAGATTGATTTGTTTGTTTGTTTGTTTGTTTGTTAGCAAAATATGATAATTGTATATGGCGAGTAATTTATAATAAATTACAGTAATAACTTTCACTGCAGTTAGCGTCAAAAAAGTATAATTAATTGATTTGTTATATTTGCAATACGTCGTGCGAGGTTTTAATTTCCGACTTGTTGTTTGCCAATACGCCGTATTCCGGTTATCGAAAGCCGCGAAAAGATAAAAGATTTGATTGTTTGGCCACTAGGGGCGCTGTTTTAGAACCGGAAGTGAGGGCCAGAATTGTAGAGCATTGTTGCAAAGCACAGAGTCTATAGGCATCGTAACCACTGACTAAAGGTTTTCTGTCATTCCCCGTAACTTTACGCTATAATATTGCATTATCGCCCATCAAATAACGAAATAGCAAATTAACCTCTCATTCTCCTAATATTTCGCGTAAGTTTGGCTCTGCAATTCGAACGTGAGGAAAACCCAAAAGTAGCAACATTTTGAAACGGGTAGTACACTGACATCTCACTCACGTTTTCACTGTGACCTCGTCCATTTGCGTTACCGTTGGAGAAATTGTAACGATTGCTTCCAGTCAAACATCGGAACGGAAAAAGGTACAAAAACAGAGGAAAGAACCCTCAAAATCACAATATACGCTACAGTTATTGCAGCTTGTATAAAACCAATCTGATTAAAATCCGATGTAGATGTCGGCTAATCGTTCATTGCTATTTTACTTTCGTTATTTTGCCTGAATTGACCTTCGTGGTACATGTTTGATCGCCTCCTCTACCGATCAGGACAAAAACGTAAACATGTACCACGAAGGTCAATTCAGGCAAAATAACGAAGGTAAAATAGCAATGAACGATTAGCCGACATCTACATCGGATTTTAATCAGATCGGTATAAGACATGGTATGATGAGTGAACCACGTAAACGTTACATGGAAGGCCGATTCATTGAAGGGGTGGGCGGTGTGGTACATCAATCACAATAACAATATTTATGATTCGTTGCCGACTTCAATGGGTTTTTTTATACACTGATGGTCCTGAATGAAGAATAGCAAGCTAACCAAAGTGTGATAGTAAAGTTGAGTATATCAATACAAATATGTTTATGCCAACTTATAACCAGTACATGAAATGTTTTTTTCCGGACAAAGTTTTATGATTTCACCCGTGGTGCTACACCACTGTTCTAATAAACAAGAAAGGCCTAAGTATGCGGCGACATCAGTTACAATATAAACATGTGGCTTGGTAATTGTCGACCGAACTCTCAATATTGCAATGACTGTAGCTGGAAGCTGTTCAATCTGATTAAAATCCGATGTAGATGTCGGCTAATCGTTCATTGCTATTTTACCTTCGTTATTTTGCCTGATATTATTTTTCTTGGTACATGTTTACATTTTTTAGCCTGATCGTAGAGGAGGCGATCAGGCAGGCTAAAAATGTAAACATGTACCAAGAAGGTCAATTCAGGCAAAATAACGAAGGTAAAATAGCAATGAACGATCAGCCAACATCTACATCGGATTTTAATCAGATTGGAAGCTGTTGTCAGATTTGTAATTTTCTAATCGTTCTTTTGTCCAGCAACAGACACCAGTAAGGTAAAGAAATATGTTTATCATGTCTACATCGGGTATATTTTGAAGGTCCTCCGTCCAACTTTCAATGTTTCCGCTGTCGATTAGTTCTATCTTTTGATGCCCGACATCCACTATTCGTCTCCTCTTCCGTTCTCTCAGAAAATTATCATTTTCTAGTGTTTCAAGACCAAGGTTGACAGCATTTCTGGCGATATCTAGTAGATTTAGAAGTAGTAATTTTCCACTCTTTTATGAATGCACGGAGTTATTTTACGCCCATTTTGTTGACAGCTTCATACATCGCCATACTATTAGACGCCATGACGAAAATTCTGGCCCTCACTTTGTCGGATATGGTGCGCCCTCTCGCGACACTTTCCTGCGAAACAACCGGAAGTTCGATAACCGGCATACGCCGTATTACAATGAATGAAATTGCTAGTAGATTTGTTCCTATATACTTTTCACTTTTATCTGTTATGTTGACGCAGTCCTTTCCCGAAGACTCGTTTACGTGCCTGTATGTGACGTGGTGAACGTCTCTGGATTGGTTGTGAAAGACCATTCAGTTTACATTAAGGCAGAGTGCACCTCCTGGGGCCAGAGTGCGCTCCCTGGGACCAGAGTGCGCCTCCTGGGACCGGAGTGCGCCCTCTGGGACCAATTTCACTGAAGATTAAAGTTCTTAAAATTCAAACTTTGACGCATTGAAACTTGTTCCAGGTCCCTTTTAAATAAATAAATAAATCGGGGTTTAACTTTTCCGTACGAAACACTGTCGGCGGCCATATTGGATTCCAAAATGACATATGTGTTGACCTCTGTTTCATGTTTTGTACGATTGATTTTCTTTATTAACTTAGTATTTTCAAGAGCAAAGTACCAGTTGAAGTTTCAGACTTCTATTTTATGTAAGTTGACGTTAATGTGCTGAATGAAGGAATGAATTCATTGAATTATTTCCTGATTTCATTTGAAGAGATGGGGGAGGGGGGGGGCAAAAGCAATTACTAAATAAATTAATTACATTTTCATCGTTTCAGGAGCATGATGATAGTGAAGGGTCATCCATATCGTTCATTGTGAATGGCGTCCCAGTTTGATTGTCTTGCATGTTTTAATTCACGATACAACTCAGTGCTGTAACCCATCTATATAGTTTACTTTACCCTTTGCCAGTATACAAATGATAACATCACATAATATAAATGCAAACATGTTTTGAAGTCTAAAGAAATAAATATACATGTACGTGACAAACACGTATGTAATTCTGTTGTAACAGAATGTAATTATGGCTGATATCAAGTCTGGTATGTTAAACTATGTCTATATAGTGAGAAAGTGAGATACACAGAATGCATAGAGTTTAATTATGAGACTTTATATATAAGACGGATTTGTGAAACTGAGCTTAGCTTGTCTCGTGCCACTATGGGTAAACAACAATATAACCACTGCAAGCGAAAATGTGTCTAAGCGCCATTATCATTCTGTAATGCCTGCAACGTATGAAACCAACGATGCGGAAATGTTACTTGTTTGAGTAATTAGAACTCTTTGTTGTGTATTTGTTACTATGAATATACAAAATGTGTGGTTTCATGAGTAATACAGTATTTGTGCATCGTAATGTTCACGTGACTTGTTCGCTTGTGTGTCTCCTCGATCTTTCTTGCTATAGTCATGACAATGGTCAGCTCACTTATCTTCTTCATAGTTACCTATGTGCCCTACCACCATACCACCCTACCACCATACCACCCTGTTAAGTGAGAATCCTATCTCATACATTATTGGATACCATATATTATAATGTTTAGAGGGTCATAAACTCTTTTCTTATTCGTTACACAACATGATTCAGCTAATCAGTAGATTATAGGGTTAGTCGTAAGATTAGCCTAGCCCAGTTAATCTGCACATCAAGTCAGATTGCATCAAAGATATCGTCGATTGAAAAAACAAACAAAAAAAAATAATCGCAACGAATTAATCAGCTCGGGGCAATGAACAACTCCAATCCTGTAATACAGGAAATTGAATGAACAACTCTACGTTCTTGCTTTGAGTGACTTGCACAATGTGTCAGTCGATCAGAACGATTGCAAATTAAAGTTACGGTTGTAAAAGGCAAGGAAATTGAAATAATATCCTTGATATGTTTTTGAGCCACGCGACTCTAGATTTAAATTACGTCAGCGATGTCTATTCCAATTAAATTTTGTTTTTAACATTGCCTACTGAGTTCTTCTCTTTCGCGATCCCATTAATATTGATTATAGTAAAATTCGTACACATGTATGCTGTTCACGATGACCAAAACGCGGTAGCCCCTGTGATTTTCCAACTCACCATTCTCAATTTCGTGGAAATCATCTTGGGGAATGTTTTTTTTTATTGAAACACTAATATACGCGAATCGACAGCCCAAAACTATTAAGAAGTTGAGTCTCTTACCGCCATACACATCTCTACCTTAGAATTGAGGAAAGTGATTGCCGACTGCTATCTTTTAATTTCCCACAAGACTTTGCGTGTCTAAATTGGCCAAATTCAAATCCCTACTACGTTCGATTGTGACGTCAGTTAGTCGGAAATTTTGCAGATTAAAAAAAAATACTGTCCATCCAGCGAGACCTGATATATCAACTCTCCGTAGATACAGGGATTTACAAGAAAGTTTTGCTCTGTCTACACGTCGTTTGGTTAAATAAATATAACAAGAAATTTAAGTGGTGCCAACTATAGAGGGCGCTCTTACATACAAAATGGCGGCCATATTTGTTGTAAATATCAGTTATTGGAACAATTTCTTGTGAACTATACTACATAGCGACGCAGTTCAAGTGTCTACCCCTATATTGTCAAATATGATCTTTCTGTTAGTATAATATAATTTGACCTTGGCCCTGATCTTCTGGTCAGAATTCCAAAGTCAAGCTTTTTCTTGCAAATCACACAATCATGCATATGAGTTGTCGTATTTAAGTGTTGCCAATTTCTGTGCAAAATAATTTAATACCAAGGTAATATTACAAGATTGTACACATCATGGGACAGATGGGGAAGGATTCTTGTGGTTGCTGACTAAATAGCGGCCATAATTGTTGTACAAATCAATTACTAGTATTTGTAAATGGCGACATACATGCATATACATGTTTGTAATAACCACGGATATATATGATATCTAAAATATCCCATAGCAAGCTCTGATGTATGGACTAAAACGATACAATGAAGGCCATACTCTCGATTGGTTGGTTAGTGCATAGATCAGAAAGTGACTTAGTACAGTCTACAATGGTTTCTAGTGCTATTATATCTGACCATCTCTGCGTAATCAGTCACCTCAATGTTTTGCTACCTCCTCCAAATATCACCATGAAGATGACACGGATTAATATTCGCAATGTAAATCACACTGTCTTCATGGAAGACCTTCACAGTATACTACCCCCGTCTGATCATTTAACAGCCCAGGATCTCGACACTAATCTTCGGTCAGTCATCGATAAACACGCGCTACTTGCATCTCGTTGAAGTGTTCAGATTGCGAGTCGCAAGAGGTTTGAATACAAAGGTACCACCCACGTACTTCCATATCTAACCCCAGACAAACAAGGAAGAAACAGATCATCAACGGACTTTTTTCTAGTATCGTCAATTCCGGTTTGAGAGTTCTAAAGATCAGCATGGGCTTTACTTCTAATATTAGTAATAAAGCATGGTGTGACGTCAGTTGTTACAGTGACGAGCATAAAAAGTCGTACAAGGCTGGGAAAAATTTTCGGACAGTGGTAATAATTACCAATGGTAATAATTCTGTCCTTGGAAAATGAAGATCCCATTCATTAGAAACGAGGATATCAGAAGCATACATTGTCATTACATCGAAATATCCAATAGCTGTGACATTGAAAGTACAGGCAGAAGACCGAATTTTCTTGACAACATTTCTGGACAGCTAAAAAAGTACTGTTCATCGTATAGGTACAACTGAAGCTCGTTGGGAAACCGTGTAACAATCGGGAGGATTACACGTACGCGTGAGTGGTGAATCATTAATATTCTAATGCGTGAATAGTGAATACATCTTTTTTTAAATGCGTGTATGCGGTTTGGTGAATATTGCGTTATTGGTGAATAATCGTTATTTTCGAATAAGGAAAATGTCCCCATTTAAAAAACATTCCCAGTTACTAGCTTTAGTAATCTCACAAGGTTGTTCACAACTTGAATGACTCACTCAGGTCACTATTTCACACAAAAGAATACACTTGTGTTAAAGAAAATATTCAAGTCATCAATGGGATCATTCCTGACGTCGAATTTGTACGTTTTTTTAATTTGTTGCGTTTTCGGTCATTTACAAGACTTCGTTTTCGCCCACGAACTTGGTTTTCGAATGAAAACGAATTTAATTTTTTTTCTTCAAAATGATGCACTTTCGGCAGCGTTTCCAAATTGTTGTGTTGTCATGTACGTGTTTGTCATCCCCAAACCACCATCAGATTATTGATTTTTTTATTATGTGTTATGTAACTTTGGATGAAGATTACTACTAGAAAGCTACCAAACACAGATGTCCACCAAGCATTTTTGAAATCTAGAGAAAAATTGGTTTTAGAACAGTGATATGCAGATTGGGCTGAAATTTAATGGGAATGCATTTATGGATGTATGGACGAAGAAATATTAAGCATACAATGATTCCATGAGTGATATGCAAATTAGGTGTAATAATGTTCATTTTTGGTCAAAAACTTATATCTCAAAAAGTACTTGGTCAATAAGCCTGAAATTTGGTGAGATGTTTCTGAAAGTGTTATTCTACAGATTTTCTTCAAAACATGTTGACAAAACTGGCCCTAGCAACCACGACCACGCCCTTAGCAACAACCAAATGGTGGTATATTTTGGTTAAATAACAACATCTTCTGGTAGGCAAGTGAGTAAACATTCAAAAAATGTATGCAAATATCCCTAACAACCATGACCACGCCCATAGTAACAGCCAAACGGTCGTGTATTTCACAAAGACAACAGGGATTAATAGACAATTGAATAAACATTCAAAAAATGTATGTAAATTTACCTAGCAACAAGACCACGTCCATAGCAACAGCCAAATGGTCACGTATATTGCGAAGGTAACAACAGGAATTGAAAGACAAATAAATAAACATTCAAATAATGTATGCAAATGTGGCTAGCAACAAGACCACGCCCATAGCAACAGCCAAATGATCACATATATTGCGTAGATAACAAAGGGGATTAATAGACAATTGAATGAATATTCAAAAAATGTATGCAAATGTATCTAGCAACATGACCACGCCCATAGCAGTAGCCAAATGATCACGTATATCGCAAAGATAGCAACATGGTTGGATAGGCAACTGGATTCATCAAATGAACATCTGTTGTTAGGATGGCCTAGCATATGGATAAACACTTTTAAAAACTGTACAGTTGTGCCACAACGACATTGGCGGTATTTATTTTAGCTTGTGACAGGCAAAATTGTTTATAAAATTAGTTGTACTATGACAACTTTTCATAAACCACGTACTCAGCAGTGCACTGGTTGGATGGAAACTGTAAGTGATGTGACACAGTACATCGAGTTAAATTTCACTTAGTTAGAGGGCCTGAACATCCCTTCACGCTGCAATATTTTGCACTCGTATACAATCTGCGTATTGTATGCTGGGAGCAGCGATGTGAGCAGTTCCTTGGTCCAAATATAAAACCGCTGTCCTAGCCTAAATTTCTGTTCTATCATCACAAACATAGAAATTTCAGGTGAGTTTTTTAATTGAAGATCATTTCGCACTGTTTGCTTTGTGCCTGAACCTGAACGTCCATTGGCGTGTGTTATGCGAGTTATTACAACGTCTGTTTGAATCCTACTTCAGTCGACATGGTTGATACAGTTAACAATTTATAGGGATCTCGAAAGAGAATTATTAACATTATTAGTTAGTTTGTATAATTAGTACAGCTATTGCAGCTCATGTGTTTTGACAAATGTACTGTTTGAGTAACATCGACCATCAATAATTCATGTTTACTCAATGAAAAGTAAGCCTTGTTCTTTTCCAACTCTTTGACATATCACAACTCTATTTTAGACCCACATAACAGTAAATATCCCTTTACATTGAATTAGTTTTTTTATGTGTTGACTAGAAATCACCACTATTTTAACAAATATCTGTCTAGAAATTTGACCTTCCCCATTTTGTTTCATGTAAGTCAACTACAACTAAAATTGTCACGGTGAAAGAACTTCCTTCTTGCATCTTTTGTCTGTCATGTGAGAGAAAAAGACGCAAACGTTCCTTTTGTGCAAGTTTGCAAATACAATAGTTGCATGTTAGGATTCTGCATTTCTGGTCAAAGTACCGTAAAACAAATACTTCAAGGATGAATACAGTTGCAAGTACAACGTGGAACTGAAACAGCGATATTTGTCATTATCAAAAGCAACGCAGACAACAGTCAATAAGTGATTATGCATTTACTCCATCAGACATAACACTTCACTGTTTACGTACCTGAAGCTAATAGATTTCACATGGCGAATATAACAACTTGTAACACTTATTAAAATCGTGACATGCTTCTTTCTATTAATAATATTGTTGCGTTAAACCATGAAATATTGACTTCAAATATTCCCACGGGCTAGGGGTTCTTGGTAAAATTTTGTATGGATCCGGGTACTCTTTGTACGGCACTTCGACATCAATTTCTAATAACAGTCCAGAGCTGTTTTTCTCTAAGGGGTGCCGTTAACAGTTGTATTCCTAGTACTAGAATGGTGTCTTTACCTAACACGGTTGTCAGAGGTAACGCAATAGAACGCCATCTTGTGAGGTTAACTGACTTGAAGATTAACTATTATTATTGAAGGTGATCACCCCCACATACATGCAGTCTTATATGTATGCATGCATGCATGCATACATACATACATACATACATACATACATACATACATACATACATACATACATACATACATGCATACATACGTACGTGTACGTACGTACGTACGTACGTACATACGTACATACATACATACATACATACATACATACATACATATATACATACATACATACATACATACATACATACATACATACATACATACATACATACATACATATATATATATATATATATACAAACATACATACATACATTCTTTACGGCACGTCCGACACGTACTATTAGTGTAAAAATATGCTCTGGCCTTCGCAAATGAAAATATCTGACAGGCAATATCGATCAAATTAGCTGAAGTGCAAATTTTTTGTTATCGGTTTCTTATAGAAAGGAGGATCTCAATTTAGAAACTATAAACATATACATACACTTTATCAAGTTTGAGTACAATATTCATTCACGTTAGTGAAGTATAACCCGAACGTCAAATACTAATTACTAACCAAACATGCTTATCAATTACTACCTTGTTCGTTTATTTGTCAACACATACACTTTACAGTATATTAAGATCCGAAAATAAACTAATTAACTAATTTTAATCAAAATAATGGAAAACTAGTCAGCATAAATGTCAGATGAAGATGATGAAATATTAGTAGTGTGACCTTTGATTTGGAAAAGTGTAGTTTTAATCATACCGCTAAAACGTCAATATACAATTCACTCAATCGAAGGTATTTTTAGTCTCACGAATATTGAAAACAATTGTCCCATTGGAAATTGTTTTGCAACTAGACTGTTCTGCGACTGCCAATGCGCTGTACTCATCAAGTAAACTTAAAAACTCCACTGAAATGTAAAACATAAAATGCAATTACATGTACAAGTAGACACATTTATTGCTCATCAGCTGAATAATTGTGATGGTACTTCAAACACGATTTGTACATCTTTCACAACTCAGTGTCAAGAATGAATTAAGACCAAACATTGCCACTGTTCAGTTGACAAAACTCTGCCGACAAGAAATATCATTTTAAGCAAAATACTGACTGGAAATTTGGGTGTATTTCACATATTAAATTCAGCAGATTTTGCTGTTAGTAAATTAACAAGAATTCTAGTACTTCTGTCTCTTTGCAATAAAAAGAACAGCAGGGAAGTAAATTAAGCTGATAGTTATTTTCTGACTTCAATTCGTTATGTACGAGGGTAAGATTATGCTGGAAATGCGGTGAACCATTTCATGGCTGGACAATAACACTTTAAATAAAATTAAATTCACTTCATTTCTCAATGTCCTACAAGAATAATTAGATGACCAAGTTGAATATTTCAATATTGGAATCTGCAATATAGACCACAAATTACCTGTGTGTTGAGGTGGGATGGGGTAGGGGGTGGGACAGAGTATTAATTTCTATAAACAGGTTCTCTCTCTCCTCATTTTTATGCATCAAAAATACCTTAAAAGAAAAGGTCTTGTATCAAAATGGATTAATTTATCTGAATATCCCAACATTGCCTCTACATCATACAAAATCAACATAATCCAATCATCTTAATTAGTTTCTTTTACCTTGAGTAAGAACAAAAGATAATGCTAGCTGATGATATCAGTTTCAGACATTCTCATGTTATATAATATCGGGATATTTTGATTACAGTCATTGCATAGCTGGCTTATTAATATATCTATCATATAATCCTCTAATAATAATACCATGTACATACTCAGTGACTGGAAACAAAACACATAAGGAAGTTAATATAAACCTACATTAAAATCCAATTTGGTCTCATTTTTTGTGCAGGATCACGTTACTGGGTTCTTTTGTGTTTAACTGTATTGTAACTTGTCATAAACAAAGATATGCAAAACTATGACACCATATTCAAATTAAGTGCTAAGTGCTACTCTCTGGTAGAAATTAGCTCCTTAAGGTCAGACAAATTTAACAGTTGTACACAAGTTTTTGTGAAAATACATGTGACATTTTGAAACGTGTAGTTGCCCCTTTGACTGATGAGTTTCTGAATACATATCTTCATCAGTTCAGATATCAGTGAGTTTTGATGGAAGGATTGGATTGTATACATTTTAACCGGCTTTTTGGAAGGAATATTTGCAAGGAAACTAAGAAAAATGGTCGCACATGTCACAACTCCACCAAGGATACTGAATTTTCTGAATGAGTATAACGAAATAAGTTTATATATTAACACTTGTTGCACACTGCCAACCCAAGTTGTCGATTCGTTTAATTGAAACTGAGAAGTATGCTATTCCAATTCCTAAGAATAATGTTCTTATATACAATTCAAATTATAACAGTGGTGCGTTAGATGTTTAGAAATATGGAGAGTAAGTCGTAGAATAAGGAACACCCACGCATTCAATCAGAGAGAGTTGTGGGTAAGATAATATCTGAAATAAAAACTGAAAATTCAGTTCTCTGCTGTAGAGAAGAGACGCGCCACACAAATATAAAAAAAATTCACACAATCCGGATATTAAAATATTCTTTCTGAACTTGTGGCAATACCAGCTACACTTTGACATTCAACTTTCATTGCAACTGGGAAAGACTAGGAAATGCGAGATTGAAGTTAATAACCAGGCTCGATAGTAATTCACCAAGCATACACTATACTACACAGCTGTTTATTTTAAGAGACCCCAGATCTGGAATTAGGTCACTTGAGGGAAAAGTGCATGCATGATGTATGAAATAACCGTGGAATATATTGCTATGATCATTGAACGATGTAATTCACATTGTCAGAAAGAATTATAATATGTGACCCTGCAGACGGTATCACCTTGACGCTATGTATGAGCGACTCATTCCCTGTGGAAGAAAACTAATACTGACTGCGCATGTCCTGATTCCAAAGGTCTACCTTTCATTCCAAATCGATCTGACATAACCATGTATATACAAATGTATATGTTTATACTAATATTCAATCACATTTTCATTCCACGTTTACTCGTCTTTTTTTCAGTTTTTGTTCTGATTAATGTGAAACGAGGCATAGCTTTCCCGGACATAAAAAACATCGGTGATCATAATACCACTATTATAGAAACTATTAAATTCGGCATGTTTCTACTTTGCAGTGTCGGTACTGTTATTACTTGATATACCAATGGGTAGTTTTTTCCCTATAAAGTTGTAAATCATTAACGTTTATGTGTATGTGCATATGGGTGCTAGGAATTCAAAAGAGTATTGGAAATGTACTGCCTGTCTCGTGCCAAACCAATCTTCTAATTGTGTTGAGGAGATTGAACTAGCCAAATATTTTTTCAAGCGTAATGTATGCAAGAACGGGAACAATTATCATAATGGTAATTTGAACGCTTTGACTCATATTTCGAGCATCGCAGGACATCGCATTGTATCGTTGTAGAACGACCAGTGTATAGAATCTCAGACCAATATAGAAAATTATACAGTGGTTTGACCCGTAATCAATATTTTTAGTTAGAAGAAAATAACTTGGCTTGTACAAGGTATGACTAGATAATTTTATTGCCATTTCCACCGCGCGTTAAAGTGAATCGACAATGCCGACACAAGCAACCAAACTGTAATGTGTAATTAAGGTTATGGAAAATATAAATTGATAAATTAATGAAAAAAATTAAAAATTGAAAAAAGACACTACCGGGGTGAAAATGCTATCTTAATTTGTCCTACTCCTTGATCTATAAAATATACATAATATTTGTTGTCACAATTGGTACTTGCTGGCGTTGCTAAATGTTTCAAAAAATAGACTTCGAATCCTTATTGTCTAACAGACTGACAACAATGTGTTGTTCATAACATTATATCATACTTCTTACTAGAATATAAAAAACAACCATTTTATCCAATATTTATTTATAATAAAGTTTTATAACTACTAGTATCATGCCGTCATGAGAGTTAATGATCAGCTACACCAGCTGTTCAAATCTTACACGCTCGACTTTAGTGCCACATGATTGAAACCTGACACCCACCAAAATTATTTCAAAGAAAAATATTCTCTTTCAGTAGAATTTCAGTATGACTAATCTTCCTTTTAGACCACAATTAAATATATAATCTTATTTTAATAAAAATGTGCTGAAATGGGATTTAAACTTAAAGCGATTTATAACGAATTTTACAAATGACGTAGCCACAGTTGCACATGTTACATGTGACAGTAATGGGCTCCATTGATACATCTAATCAACGTACGCTTACGTGTATACATTATCACTACAAGTTGAAATGGGTTAGACGTTATAGAGGGCTTAAATTACTCTATGAGAGAGCTAAAAAATTACCTAATATTAGCAGAAATTCGAGGTGTGTCATGACGTGTCAAGTATTTGTTGCCACCTACAAATCGACGGTTTGTATTGTTAAATGCAGTGTACTTCAATTTTATACCTAATAACCTGTTTGCAGTGTCATAGGACAAAACAATAAAGTCCGATTCTATTGTTATTAGAAAGCTCATATTTCTGCTTTTGTTGACTTCTGATGAAATACATGCATTGAGTAGTCTACAATGATTTATAGTCGAGTTTGTCATTTGTGTTGAAATTCTTGTCTGCTGAGTCCCCTAAATACATAATATACATGAGTCAATATCTTTTGTGGCTGTTAGAGTTGTCAAATGGTCCAGGATAGGAATTGGGTACTTATCGTGAATTATTTAGAGTCATTAAACATCTCTACTATGTATTTCTATTTGAAAACAGTGTGAAACAACATACACCAAGTCTGTATTTGTAACTCAATATATTGAAAAAAATTAAAAGAAAGGTGTAAAATGCTTGTTAATTTACGTACGTTTTTCAGGTTTTTTGCAACTTATTGAGTCACAATAATGGACTTGATCGATGCTGTTTCACATTGTTTTTTTTTCAAGTAGAATACATAATTTTGTATTTTGTGAATTAAATTTCCCGATTCTCGTATCCATATGGCAATTCTTATCCATATAAATGTTATATATATTTATGCGTGTGCCAGATGGTCGGCGGAAGGTAAAGAACAATCGACGAGTTTATGCCATTGGTGGCACCAAACGGTGTCATAAATAACATTACTTATTTTGTAACTACTATATCATCATGACCCTTCGTATATTGTGCCAAATATTATATATGCTTATTTGGTAATAATCTCTTTCATACATGTGTATTCTTTGTTCTTTGTCATTCATTACTTGTCTCGGTGCGTGTTAGGCTTTCGTCAATACTTACGTAATTATGATTGCAAATTACTTGTATGAGCACATGCACGTGAACGTCTTATGATGTAAGACGCGTACATGGAATAACGTGAACGTACCGTAATTATATACTCATATGAACGCTGTTATTTCGGATAAAAATGTGTAATAATAATAGATCCCTGTCTCACAAGAGTTCAAGTATTGAACTCGAGATATTTGCGCTAAAGCTTGCCGTGTTTTCTGTTAGACTTTCATTTGCAACGCTCGTAAAATACGAATGAAGACAACAACACTATAAGCATGTGTAAATACATCGAGTACGTTGCATTTGCACTCATGCGTCGTTCAGTACGTCGTTATTCATACTTGATATTCAAAGTGAACTGAAGTAAGGATCTTTAAGAGAACGAAAATGTATTCAATTGAACAAAATATGGAAATGATTGTAGTGTCATTTGAATTCGCCATCATTCCTTCAAACTTAACATAATTTATTCATCTGTAAGCTTAAAGTCCAAATGTTGGAGAAAATTTGAGCAACTGTAATAATTAATGGCTGTTGTTACAAGTTTTCTGTTTTAAGTCTCACCATACATGAAGCTGATGTGTTGTCTGTTTATATGACACAAATATCAAATTCTTGGAACAGAAATTTCATCAAAGTTTTGCCGAAATATATTTTCTGACTACAAGTATAAAGCATGCTGACATACTTTATAAATTCCATATACTATGGAAAAAAATAAAAGGGTAGAAATACAACCCCCCTCCCCTCCACAACAGATGAACATGCCTTTGATACTCATCAATTCATCCCCACAAAGAAATACAATATAAACTACATTTTTGAAGTGTAGCTGCAGTTGATATTTGAGGTCAAAGGTCAAAGAACTTGTTTGGTCGCCATTTTTAAAAGCAGCTTGCAACGTCGTACACGACCAATCAGAACCGCAAGATTAATTTTATGTAAATGACATGGGCCAAACATGGTTGCGTGCTTGGCGAATTGGGTATATAGAGAAGGCCTGATTCTTCGCATTTCTTGGGTAGTTTATGAGTATTGATCACAATAAAAGTAACCGTATAAGTCATCAACTTCTGAGTTTAATACAGCACTTTCTGTACTCTGCCTATAGTGATCCTATACCTGTTTACAATCCCATAAACTTACCTGATAAAGTGAGGTAACTTTTACGATGATTACAACCGTGGCCGTAACAAAAACGTAACGTGACTTATCCTAAATATTACATTGACCAGAATTATAAAAAAATTCATCGACGGCGTCCATGTTAAACATAAGTAAATTATTTAACTTCGGTAGTGTCTTCTGAAGAGTCCGTAGTAAAGTAGGGGAAGCCTGGTGTATTAACGGTAACGGTATAATGTATAGTACATGCCATATATAGCACAGTTTGTGTCACTCATCTTAATAGCACCACGCCACCAGTAATATCCAGACCCCACACGTCTGTATAAGACGCTGCGACAACAAGTTATAATTCAGTTTGTCCCAAAATCCCGTCACTAAATCGTAGATTCCAACAGGTACGAAGCGATGTGATGCATAGACTCATGTGACGTTGACATTTATGAATCATATAACGCCTACATGTACGTTCGCTGACTCTTAACTGTTCGGGTGCATGATATCAAACTAAGAAAGTTAATATTTTGGGTATTACTTACAGTCATCCTGTTGTAAAATGTTGAGTTTTAATTTTTGACCAAGAAATTTGGCTATACGACACTATGTAAATATACAAAATTAAAAACTGTTCATGAAATGTTTCGCCATCAAGGCAGGGTATGTTTTTATTTGCTGTCTTCATATAAAATGTTGATGGTCGCAATTTCAGTGTTGTGTATTTCTTTCCAAAACGCTCGTCTATATATAAATCTAAAACGACATTATTACGCAATTAGCTGTCTATATATGATCACCATACA
This sequence comes from Glandiceps talaboti, assembly GCF_964340395.1. Taxonomy (NCBI): domain Eukaryota; kingdom Metazoa; phylum Hemichordata; class Enteropneusta; family Spengelidae; genus Glandiceps; species Glandiceps talaboti. The sequence continues at coordinate 28,466,098 of NC_135552.1, forward strand.
TAGATGGGTTTATTTAAAGATAGAATTTATCATTACGATAATTGAAATTTTTAAAAGGAGCTATTTCCTAAGAATTTATTATGACTTCATTCACCTCTGCCAACTCTGAGCGGATGGTAACGTAACACCACAATATCTCATTTTATTTCAATTTGGTTAAATGCATTGGCTTACATGTAATTGTATATGGCAGAACCCAAGTCCCATTTCTTTCACATGACAGAATTAAAGTCGGTGCATAATCCGTACAAAAAGCTGAGTGCTACATCACGACTGATTTCCGAAGATTGTCCCCTATAGTAAAATCCGCCTCACTCTTCGTAATTATGCCACAGCCGATCAGTGAAATTACAATTGAACCCACTTAACCTGAAAGGTTACGATAACTTGATAACTGAAAAGTCTTACTACATTGCCACATTTGATTGGCTCGACAAGTTTTATGTAAAATTCCTACATTTTATAGTTTGACTCTATATATAATCATCGTCTTTTACGGCACCGTCCAAAACGCACCGCCAAGAGGTACTAGGTGCGTCTTTATTTCGCAGTGTCGCGGAAGAAATGACAGCTCTGGTTTTCGATCTAACGGGCAATGTCACCTTGTCTTTGCGTTTTGATACTTACATTGTTAAATTGTAAATGGCTTGTTCTGATAAGGGCACTGTAATATCTACTAAACTGTTCACAAAAATATACATTATTACATTGTAAATGATTTGTTCTGATAAGGGCACTGAAATATCTACTAAAACGTTCACAAAAAATAATTTATTACATTGTAAATGATTTGTTCTGATAAGGGCACTTTAATATCTACTAGAACGTTATCTAAAATATACATTATTACATTGTAAATGATTTGGTTATGCTCTGCTAATGGTAACTCATGAGGCATGAAAATGTAGCAATATTGGTAAAGTTTTGTATGTCGATTCAGACAACTTTCTGTTGTTTCATTTATAGTAGTTTCCACTGTATCCCAACTCTATCGTATCCCAACTCTATCGTATCGTTCTAGACTATCCTCACAAGCTGAAAATGCTTACTCAAAGTTGATACCAATTGCAAACACAACTACCACCAAATAAGAACCGGTAAATCAAAATTACAAATTTATCTAAATGGGAGAAATCATCCGAGGCAAGCTTTTACTAGAGGTCATACCAATCCATTTCTCTCAGACTCTAAGGAATGTGTCAAAGCAGTTTCTCTATCACCTGGTTAAACACAGCAACTACTAACTGCTTAACCAACACATGTAATCTTCTGAGTTATATAGATTTGTATTTTATATTCCCAAATTGTTAAATGTTCCACGTAGAACGTACTCTTGACAACACAAATTTTAGTACGTATCTCATTTTGTACGAGTGTTGTAAAAATTATAAATTTTAATGTAATGCAATGTAATTATGTCACGTGATATTGAAGTTATGCACGGCTGTGTTTATGAGTGTGACAAATATTCTTCATTCGTCAGTATCACAGCGTCACAACTATAAGACGGAATATGCATTACGTAGATTTATTCCTGTTTGGTTTCACTGCAAAGGATTTATGAAAACGGGATAACAAACCGTTGTCATGTTGTCACTAATGATGGCGCTTGCCGATTACTAAATCAACGTTTTCTCACTACCGCATATAAGTATATTCATTGATGCTGCAGTTATTTATTTACTTCGTTTGGGAACTGAGCGTCACCAGAATCTCAAACTGAATGATAATGAAAACTGAGCTCGTATTAAAAGTAACAAACCCACATAGGTATGTTCAGATATATAACATATTCTGATACCAAATCAGAATTACTGAGTAAACTTAAAGGGGAAAACCACAGTGAATATTTTGACTCCTAAGTGCCTATTCCTTTAGTCTGAAACCTCTCATGAATATGAATTGTTCAACTAGGAATAATCATTTCTGCTGACTCATAGCAAAGATGCCCTATAAAGGCACAAGATGAACTTGATGTTTTTTCTGAAATCGTAAGTACTTGTACTATAGGTGATGTAAAGTCATGAAATGACTCCAGAGCCCGTAAAGTTTATGAAAATGTCTTATTTTCTGGAGTGGCGTCCCCCTTCAAGTTGTCGACAACCTGCTTTGATTGACGAGAAACTTTATATGTCAACAGCGAAAGCTAGAAATGATTAGAACGTTTTAGTTTCACATATATCGAAGTTTTGGTATGCTTACTCTATATCCTTTAGGAATCGATGTCTCAAATAATCCAGATTATTTGTCATTGTTTTACTCTTTGAACTTGAGCAGTGAAACCCCCTGAGTGGTAAATTACACTGTCCAGTACAGTGCTAATGGAAGTCTACGTTCTTTGTTCACTGTTCAAGGTATTCCTAGATTTTCCTACATTGCCAAATAGTACGTGCCTCGTTGTTCATTATTGCTAGCAGTAGAAATTGTTTGAAACTAAGACATCTTAACTAATCACAAAGCCAAATGATGACAACTCCAAAGTAACCGTACCACATAGTGGTATGGTACATCTATGGCTGAAGCATTTTAGTTTCTCACTGTGCACAGTACGTTTGCTGTGTATGCCAATTTCTACCGCGCATTTAGTCCTATCGTGAAATGTCATGGTTATTAATAGGCCATCACATTATACACGATACAAATATCGATTTTCCAAACCTTGCAACATATCAAGTTGTCCTCATTCAATGCTACTATCTGTTTTAGCTACATGTTGTATTCATATTCTGCTCTTTTGAAGTAAACAATGTTGGAATCGTTTGTCTCCATTTCTAGAGAACATAATGTACACTACACTAAGTGGTCTACTGACTAGCGTCTGGAGGGGGGGGGGTTGTTTGTATCGTGCGGATTGGAGAGGGTTGGCAAAAATGATTTCCGTAATATTGGTATTTAGGTATAATGATGTTAGAAACTTACTAACGTGTGGATTGAGACAAGTTTCTCAATACATGGACGGCAAGTATTGCTACAAAATTCATAATATTCATCGTATTCAAAGGGACTATGCTCAGTTTTTACGTTTTCGGAACGTAAAGTTTGTTGTAGATTAAAAAATACACGCCTATTTAACCATTACTTGCTATTGGCAGAACTCAAATCTGACAATTAAACAATTCGATGACATTATTTAGTGTGCGTATAATATGCGATCATTGCAAGTGTGCCAACAATGCCAGAACACGATTTCAGTGATTGTGAGGTCATGACATTTACAATATACTGTAATGTTATGCGTTGATATTCTACATCAAAGACACACATCAAGTTCAACTCAACTCGTGGTTTATTAACTTGAACAAAAGAGGAAGCGGAAGTGATACAATAGGTTGGGGGCGTCCTTGAACTAGCACATATCATTACATCCCCCTTCTTTACAAACAAAAGAGAAGCAGGCGTTGCTAAGTCACGAATAACATAATGTCATGCAAACACTAAATACTTGTAGAGTTCCGTAAAGTTCACAGCAAATAAGAGTTTATTATTTTACTGTTTTGAGTAAACACGTTCTAAATAGTATGTATAACATTTGTGTTCTTTTAACATGTTCTATACATAGTCTTTTTTCCACACGGGCGGCTTGATTAATCTACCCGAGGACGATCTCTTCTCGTCACTCTGTTTGGTGTTATTATTGTTATTGTCCTCTGTTTCAGTCTTAGTGTCTGTACCTTTATGATCAGTCTTAATGTCTGTACCTTTATGATCAATGACGGATTGGTTGAGCTGATTGCTTGATAGTTTGTTCTCACTAGTACTCTGTGTATCAATGTCTCTCATGCTCAGGTCCTTGAGAAACTTCTGATTTCTTCTGAGTGTTATTCCAGTTGGTGTTTGGACAATGTATGATCTTGGTTCAGGACATTTCTCTGTGATCTTGGCTGTTGTCCATTTTAGAGATTGTGGGTTTTGCAGACCAACGGTTTGTCCAACCTGCAAATCTGGGCGGTCGCGAGCTGATCTGTCGTAGTAGTATTTTTGCAGTTCCTGGCGTTTACGAAGCGAAGTTGTCGTTTCTTCGTCTCTCTTTACTCTAACAGGTAAGTTTGTTTTAACCCGTCTGTTGTATAACAAGTCTGTAGGACTACCAATCCTTCCATCTGATGGAGTAGCTCTAACACACAGTAATGCAAGTTCTGGATCAATTCCTGCATGCTTGGCTTTCTTCATTGTAGCTTTCACGGTCTGTACAGCTCGTTCAATGAATCCATTTGACTGCGGATAGTGAGGCGAAGACATAATGTGTCTGAATCCCCAACTTTCACTGAATTCTTTGAACTCTTTGCTTGAATAACATGGTCCACCATCGGTAAACATACGTTCTGGAATTCCATGTTCTCCAAATATAGTCTTTAGCTTGCTAATAACTGCTTTGCTTGTTGCAGCATTCAAGCGTCTTACAAATGTCATCTTGCTGTAGTAGTCTGCGACTACAAGATATGTATCACCATCTAAAACAAATAGGTCAGATCCTATGTTCTGCCATGGTGCACTTGGCATGTCATGTGGTATCATGCTTTGTTTCTGTTCTTTTCTTGTGAACTCAAGGCAAGCATCACATTTGCCAATCAAACGTTCAATGTCACTGTCTATTCCTCTCCAGTAGACACATGTTCTGGCTCTGAGTCGCGTCTTTTCAATACCTTGGTGACTCATATGCAGCTTTGATAGTATCTCATTCTGGAGACATCCTGGGACTATGATGCGTTCTCCTTTCAACAGGATTCCATCTTCGACAGAGATGAAGTCTTTCATACTCCAGTACTGTCGTATGATTTTTGGTACGTCTTGTACTCTTTCTGGCCATCCCTTAGTGACCATGTCCTTCAACATTTGAAGTTCTGGGTCGTCTTCTGTGTGACAACGCAGTTGATCCATTTTCACGTCTGACCACTTCACACTGTGAATAGTCTTCTCCAACTTGAGCGTTTTGGCTGGTTTTGGGTTGAGGCGAGATAGTGCATCAGCGAGTAACAGTTCTCTACCAGGTCTGTATTTGATCTCCATGTCGTACTGTTGTATTCGTAGCAACATTCTTTGTAAACGTGGTGGAGCCTGGCTCAGATTCTTGAGCTTTATGGCTTCAAGGGGTTTATGATCCGATTCGACCACAAACTTGGATCCGTAGACATATGTGTGAAAGCGTTCAGCTCCAAAAACTACTGCGAGCATTTCTCTCTCTATGTTAGCATATCGTTCCTCTGTAGGAGTAAGAGCTTTTGATGCAAATGCAATCACATCTTCATGTCCATTGGGGTTAACTTGGATTAATACAGCACCCAGTCCTTTTTTACTTGCGTCAACCTGTATCTTCGTCTCTCGCTGAGGGTTAAAGTAGTTGAGTGTAACAGCACTACATATCAGTTTCTTGATCTCTTGAAAGACGTTCTCATGAGTTGGTGTCCAGATCCAACTAACATCTTTCTTAATCAGGTCTCGTAACACTGAGGTTGTGTTTGAGAGGTTTGGAATAAACGGCGCTAAATACTGTACCATACCGAGAAATTGCTGTAGCTCCTTGACATTCGTAGGGCTTGGCAGATCAACAATCTCCTTCACCTTCTTGTCATCTGGACGTACTCCCTCGGTGGTATAGACCATACCAAAGAATCTAACCTCTTTGGTCTTGATTTTACACTTGTCAGGGTTAAAGACTAACCCATGTTGACGAGCGTGTATCATGAGTTTATGTAGGTTGTGATCATGGTCAGTTTCGTTTTCTCCATAAACGATAATGTCATCGGCAATACTCAAAGTGCCCTTGCAGCCAGCCAATATCAGATCCATTTTCTCTTGAAATATATCTTGTGAGACTCTAAGACCAAATGGTAGGCGACGAAATCTAAATCTCGAGCTTGGGGTACTGAATGATGTCAGGGCTGCAGATTCATCATCCAGTTCAATGCTCCAGTACCCATGTCGGGCGTCTAACTTACTGAAGACTTTGGCACCTGCGAGTTTATGGGTAATCTCCTCAACTGTCGGTGCTCTGTGGTATGTTCGCTTAATTGCAGTGTTCAGGTTACGTGGATCAAGACATATGCGTAAACCACCTGACTCTTTTCTGCTGAAAGCAAGTGAGTTCAACCATTCGGTGCTCTCGTTTTCTGGTATGGGTTCAATGACACCCATCTTCGTCATTTTGTCAAGTTCAGCCTGGATTTCATCCTTCAGATGAATTGGATATTTCCTTGGAGGGTTTACAACTGGTGCCACGTCTGGCTTTACATCAATGTGAAATTTCCCTGGAAACTTACCAATACCTGTAAATCTATCAGGGTACATATCCACAAGCGTTGTGGTGTTGTCTATAGGTTCTAATGCATCTGAGTTTGATACACGTAGTGTCATCTCTGCTACAATGTTGACTGTGATTATATTCAACAGTTGACTTGCGTGCTTGCCAAGAATTATTGATCCTGGCGTATCAGCGACAAAGAATTCTATCTCATGCCACTGTTTTGTTCTGCTTGCATATTGTAACTTCAGGTTAACAGATCCATGTTGGTTGATTTCTGTGCCATTGTAGGCGTATAGTTTCACATGTGGGCGTTTCTGTAGAACATTACCGTGGACTAGTCCTGTAGAACTGATAAGCGACGGAAACATGTTCTTGAATGTTCTCACAGGTAGAACATTTCCCTGTGCACCAGTGTCCACTTTACATTTCATCTTGGCCACTTGACTGTAGCCAGGGATCTGTGCGTCGACATCAACCATGATGTCACTATCATCACAGTCTTGTCTCTTATTTGTATTGACAGCGTCGAAGGATAACTGTTCATAGTCATCATCAGACTCAACATCTAGTGTATGTACAGTTTTCTGGTTTCTGTCATCCTGGTTACCACGTCCACCCTTCTTCTCTCTAGTATTGTTTCTTGTTGTCTGTCGTCTAGACACAAATTGTTTCTTGCCACGGTTTGTGGGCTTACGTTCGTCATTCAGGGACTCACATCGGGCTTTCCAGTGTCCAATTTTGCCACAAGTACCACATTTGCTGTGATATGCTGGACATTTCCCATATGAGTGGTCCTTTGCACAAAACTTACAGTTAGTTACACTGTTAGTCTTCTTGGTATCACGTCTCTTGTGAATAGCATCTACCCTGGTAGTTGATGTACCTGCACCTTCAAATGCTTTCATGTGAGCTTCTGATGCTTCTTGGGCTCTACATTTTTTCAATGCATCATCTGTTGTCAATGTTTCATCCTCCCTTAGTAACTCTTTGCGGGAGTCATTCACTCGTGTACCCATAATTAACTGATCAATCAGACGATCATCCATATCTTTAAACTTACACTTCAGTGCTAATGCTCTGCAACGTGTATAGAATTCGTCTATACTTTCTCCATCTTTCTGTTTGTATGCAGTTAAGTTCAGTCTATTTACTCTAAAATGATCAGCACGTCCAACTGACTGTTTAAATCTGTCCCACACATTAGCAGGGTTTTTCCGTTCCTCACCGGTCAATGTCCATGTTTTTGACAGTTGTTCTCCCTTTTCTCCTGCTTGGAAAATGATATAGTCGTGTTGCTCTTCAACTTTAATTTTCTTTATGTCAAACCAACGATTCAGTCTGGTCCGGTAGTCTAGTAGAGCAGCTTGGTCGTCACCACTCCCCCATTTCATTTGAGGACATTTTATGCCATCACCCATGATTAACAGTGATGTTGGTAATATACACAACACAGCAATGTCACTTTTGAAACGATGTTTGTAGGTAAATCACAGGAACAAACTCTTTATATAGTCAATTATCTGCGATCCGTGTTGATAATTTTGAGATGTTCCGAACAGCAGTACGTGGGCGTGCAGTACAATTTGTTCTGCCCTATTCATGAGAACGATAACTTTGCACTTGTATCGTTACAGTTACTGTGAGAGTGTAGTTACTCATACAATGTCTAAATAAACTATATTTACCACTGGAGGTTAGTATCCGGCTCAACTCCGTATGTTGAGAACAGCGTTTGACACACATTCGTGTCCGTAGCAATGTAACACTTGTTCTGAAGGCGTGTTCACCATATAAGGCTTGAAAGTCAACGTCGTGGTGTCCTCCGATGCAGAAATCTCAGCGGAAATTCGTACAACACACGAATTATCCACACAAAAGGAAACTTTCAGAGTTCAATTGTCTTTAGACATCGTCAGCATACTTCACCGCTGCCACCATGTAATGTTATGCGTTGATATTCTACATCAAAGACACACATCAAGTTCAACTCAACTCGTGGTTTATTAACTTGAACAAAAGAGGAAGCGGAAGTGATACAATAGGTTGGGGGCGTCCTTGAACTAGCACATATCATTACATATACCATGTTTGCGTTTTCACTTGTGTCAAAAAGCATAATTTCAGGACGTGCCACTTTAATCTAAAAATTCATTGAACATTCTAAATCTGAAATTTTTTTGGTCAGTATAATAAGCTGAGTGATACACAAGGGATCCATGGCGCTAGATCGATATTGCAGCGATAACTAATTTTGTTGCAATTATTAAGAGCAAGTCAGGAGGAAATTGTAGAAGCCCTGGTCGGAAGTATTTGGAACAGATCACTACAAAAATTGCGAATTT